>NC_068439.1:40496311-40588811 GCF_023373465.1 Oncorhynchus keta
AACAGAAAATAATCAAATATGTTAATATGAAAAATATTAGAAATGTTTGATCTTGCAAATTAATTTCCAGGCAGTCTACCAAGTTTTATTTCCTCGTGTATTGTGCTCTGGTTGCCAGGCGAATTCGCTCATTCCACCCACACTGCCAGGCAGGTACAGAACTGACTGATTATGCGCCGCCAAACCTCACATCGATCGCTAAAATACTGGGCAAATGTAGATTCAATCTTCCCTGACAGGATATTGATGTTTATGAATGGGTGAAACGCCGCCCACGACCATAGGCCGAGAGGTGAAACTAACTACCTCAGCCCAGACTTACCGTGGCAAGTATCAGTGGGAATTTTTAAACATCCCTTGACTCCTGCCGTGTCAACAGACAATCCCCCCCCCAAAAAACTGACTCTCTGAGAATGAGTGTACAACTGGTAAATTGTTGTTGATATTTCAGTCAAATGTCTAGCTAGCTAGGTAACTCGAGGGAGGGAGGGAGGGAGAGAGGGAGAGAGGGAGAGAGGGAGAGAGGGAGAGAGGGAGAGAGAGAGAGACATTTTCAACCGTTCCCTGACCGAATCTGTAATAACTACATGTTTCAAACAGACCACCATAGTCCCTGTGCCCAAGGAAGGGAAGGTAACCTGCCTGAATGATTACCGCCACGTAGCACTCAAGTCGGTAGCCATGAAGTGCTTTGAAAGGCTGGTCATGGCTCACATCAACAGCATCCTCCCGGATACACTAGACCAACTCCAATTCGCATACCGCCCCAACAGATCCACAGATGATGCAATCTCAATCGCACTCCACACTGCCCTTTCCCACCTGGACAACAACCTCTCCCTCAATGTGAGCAAGACGAAGGATCTGATCATGGACTACAGGAAAAGGCGGGCCGAACAGGCCCCCATTAACATCAACGGGCTGTAGTGGAGCGGGTCCAGAGTTTCAAGTTCCTTGGTGTCCACATCACCAACACTATCATGGTCCAAACACACCAAGACAGTTGTGACGAGGGCACAACAAAGCCTTTTCCCCCTCAGGAGACTGAAAAGATTTGGCATGGGTCCCCAGATCCTCAAAAGTTCAACAGCTGCAACAGCGAGAGCATCCTGACCGGTTGCATCACCGCCTGGTATGGTAGCTGTTCGGCATCTGACCGTAAGGCACTACAGAGCGTAGTGCATACGGCCCAGTACATCACTGGGGCCCAAGCTTCCTGCCATCCAGGACCTATATAATAACTGGTGTCAGAGGAAAGCTCTTGCAATTGTCAGACTCCAGTCACCCAAGTCATGGACTGTTTTTATTTATTTCCCTCTGCTACCGCACGGCAAGTGGTACCGTATTCTCGGACCAAAAGGCTCCTTAACAGCTTCTACCCCCACTGCTGATTTAATTGCTGAACAATTAATCAAATGGCCACAGGACTATTTACATTGACCCCCCCCCCCCCATATTTGTTTTCTACACTGCTGCTACTCGCTGTTTATTATCTATGCATAGTCACTTCCCCCTACCTACTTGTACCTATTACCTGTTACCAGTTTACTCTGGTAACCTTATTCATCCAAGCTACTCAATACTGCCCACGTTCCTAAAGAAATTAAACGGCTTGGAAAATTCCAGAAAATTATATCATGGCTTTAAAAGCTTCTGATAGGCTAATTGACATCATTTGAGTCAATTGGAGGTGTACCTGTGGGTGTATTTCAAGGCCTACCTTTAAACTCAGTGCCTCTTTGCTTGACATCATGGAAAAATCTAAATAAATCCGCCAAGACGTCAGATGAAAAATGGTAGACTTCAACAAGTCTGGTTCATCTTTGGGAGGAATTTCCAAATGCCTGAAGGTACCACGTTCATCTGTACAAACAATAGTATGCAAATATAAACACCATGGGACCACACAGCTGTCATACCGCTCAGGAAGAAGACTTGTTCTGTCTAGAGATGAACGTGGTGTGGAAAGTGCAAATCAATCCCAGAACAACAGCAAAGGACCTTGTAAAGATGCTGGAGGAAACGGGTACAAAAGTATTAATGTGCACAGTAAAACCAGTCCTATATCGACGTAACCTGAAAGGCCGCTCAGCAAGGAAGAGGCCAGTGCTCCAAAACCGCCATAAAAAAGCCAGGCAACTGCATATGGGGACAAAGATTGTACTTTTTGGAGAAATGTCTTCTGGTCTGATGAAACAAAAAATAGAACTGTTTGGCCATAATGACCGTTGTTATGTTGGGAGGAACATGGGGATGCTTGCAAGCCGAAGAACACCATCCCAACCGTGAAGCACGGGGGTGGCATTATCATGTTGTGGGGGTGCTTTGCTGCAGGGGTGACTGGTGCACTTTACAAAATAGATGGCACCATGAGGAGAGAAAATGATGTGGAGATATTGAAGCGACATCTCAAGACATCAGTCAGGAAGTTAAAGCTTGGTTGCAAATGGGTCTTCCATTTACATTTAAGTCATTTAGCAGACGCTCTTATCCAGAGCGACTTACAAATTGGTGCATTCACCTTATGACATCCAGTGGAACAGCCACTTTTACAATAGTGCATCTAAATCTTTTAAGGGGGGTGAGAAGGATTACTTTATCCTATCCTAGGTATTCCTTAAAGAGGTGGGGTTTCAGGTGTCTCCGGAAGGTGGTGATTGACTCCGCTGTCCTGGCGTCGTGAAGTGTGTTCCACCATTGGGGAGCCAGAGCAGCGAACAGTTTTGACTGGGCTGAGCGGGAACTGTACTTCCTCAGTGGTAGGGAGGCGAGCAGGCCAGAGGTGGATGAACGCAGTGCCCTTGTTTGGGTGTAGGGCCTGATCAGAGCCTGGAGGTACTGAGGTGCCGTTCCCTCACAGCTCCAGGCAAGCACCATGGTCTTGTAGCGGATGCGAGCTTCAACTGGAAGCCAGTGGAGAGAGCGGAGGAGCGGGGTGACGTGAAGAACTTGGGAAGGTTGAACACCAGACGGGCTGCGGCGTTCTGGATGAGTTGTAGGGGTTTAATAGCACATGTTCCAACGGGAGATGACAAGTGCCTGGATTAGGACCTGCGCCGCTTCCTGTGTGAGGCAGGGTCGTACTCTGCGGATGTTGTAGAGCATGAACCTACAGGAACGGGCCACCGCCTTGATGGTTGAGAACGACAGGGTGTTGTCCAGGATCACGCCAAGGTTCTTAGCGCTCTGGGAGGAGGACACAGTGGAGTTGTCAACCGTGATGGCGAGATCTGGTCTTGCCGAGGTTCAATGATCCTCATCCACAATATGCCAGACACAGCCACCTGGTCATCAAAAGGGGGAAGGGAGAAGATGGGTCTGCATAGCAATGATAGGAGAGACCATGTGAGGTTATGACAGAGCCAGTGACTTGGTGTATAGCGAGAATGGGAACAGAGCCCTGGGGGACACCAGTGGCAAGCGCGTGGTGAGGAGACAGATTCTCGCCACGCCACCTGGTAGGAGCGACCTGTCAAATCAGCGTGGGCCGCGCCGGAGACTCGGAGAGGGTGGAAAGGAGGATCTGATGGTTCACAGTATCGAAGGCAGCCGATCTAGAAGGATGAGAGCAGAGGAGAGAGAGTTAGCTTTAGCAGTGCGGAGCGCCTCCGTGATACAGAGAAGAGCAGTCTAAGTTGAATGACTAGTCTTGAAACCTGACTGATTAGGATCAAGAAGGTCATTCTGAGAGAGAAAGCACGTTCAAGAGTTTGAGAGAAAAGAAAGAAGGGACGAGTGTAGGTTTTTCAGAATCACGGAAGGGACGTAGCCAGCGGTCAGGGATGAGTTGATGAGCGAGGTGAGGTAAGGAGAAGGTCTCCGGAAATGGTCTGGAGAAGAGAGGAGGGGATATTTCGGGCGGGCAGGTTGTTGGGCGGCCGGCCGTCACGAGAGCTTGAGATTTCATCAAGATCAGAGTGAGCAGAACCATCTTCCAAATGGACAATGCACACTTCCAAGGAGGAATGGGCCAAAATTCACCCAACATATTGTGGGAAGCTTGTGGAAGGTTACCCAGAACGTTTGACCCAAGTTAATCAATTTAAAGGCAATGCTACCAAATACTAATTGAGTGTATGTAAACTTCTGACCTACTGGGAATGTGATGAAAGAAATAAAAGCTGAACTAAATCACCCGCTACTATTATTCAGACATTTCACATTCTGAAAGTAAAGTGGTGATCCTAACTGGCCTAAAACAATGTTATGTCAGGAATTGTGAAAAATTGAGTTTAAATGTACTTGGCTAAGGCGTAATGTAAACTTCTGACTTCGTGTGTGTGTGTGTACACACACACAATTACAACAATACTGAATTAACACTTTAACCTAATATAATACATAAAATCAATTTAGTCTCAAATAAACAATTTGGTTTAAATATTGCAGAAACACTGTGCTGGAAAATAAAGTATATGTGCCATGTAAAAAAGCTAACGTTTCAGTTCCTTGCTCAGAACATATGAAAGCTGGTGGTTCCTTTTAACATGAGTCTTCAATATTCCCAGGTAAGGAGTTTTAGGTTGTAGTTATTATAGGACTATTTCTCTCTATCCCATTTTGTATTTAATTTACCTTTGACTATTGACTACTTATAGGCACTATAGTATTGCCAGCCTAATCTCGGGAGTTGATAGGCTTGAAGTCATAAACAGCGCTTAGCTTAAAGTATTGCGAATAGCTGTTGGCAATCGCAGGAAATTGCTGTTTGAATGAATGCTTACGAGCCTGCTGCTGCCTACCACTGTTCAGTCAGACTGCTCTATCAAATCATAGACTTAATTATAATAAACTCACAAAAATACGAGCCTTAGTTTCCAGATTTGACCATATTAATTACCTATCATTTTGAAAACAAAACGTTTATTCTTTCAGTGAAATATGGAACCGTTCTGTATTTTAATTAATGGGTGGCATCCCTAAGTCTAAATATTGCTGTTACATTGAGGGTTTTGCAATGTTATGTCATAATTATGGTTAGGTACATTGGTGCAACGATAGTGAATTTTACGCAAATTTTATTTTGTTAAATCATCACCGGTTTGGCGAAGTAGACTGTGATTCAATGATTCAGGCACTGCATTGATTATATGCAACACAGGACAAGCTAGTTAAACTAGTAATATCATCAACCATGTGTAGTTTTTTTCATTAAATAAGTTTAATGCTAGCTAGCAACTTATCTTGGCTCCTTGCTGCACTCGCATAACAGGTGGTCAGCCTGCCATGCAGTCCCCTCGTGGATTGCAATGTAATCGGCGTCCAAAAATGCTGATTACCGATTGTTATAAACTTGAAATCGGCCCTAATTAATCGGTCAACCTCCAGCCTAAATGAGTCTTTCTGCCACCACAAACTGTTTTACGCCTTGCCTACTGTACACGCCATATAGACAAGTGCCCTCTTGAATGACTGTTAGTTGAACCTATGTCCCAGAAGCCAAAACGGTTTGCAACTGCATCTTTATGACGGCAGACGTCACGGTCAGATTGCATGTTTTTTTTCATACGCCTTTTAAGTGATCAGATAAAGACTATGACTGATTATGTACCCAGATTGACGCATTGCACTTTCTAGAGTTTTCCCCTTTAGTTAACACTATCAACGTTTTTTGCACTACTGTGAGAATTGTACTCGAATTCGAGCACAATTCCCACAGTTTCAATGCAACATATCGAAACTAAACAACTATGGAAGAGCTGAGCAGAGACCCTGGGCATCTTTCTTTTGGTGTTTTTCAGAGTCAGTAGAAAGGCCTTTTTAATGTCCTAAGTTTTCATAACTGTGACCTTAATTGCCTACTGTCTAATCTGTTAGTGTCTTAACGACCGTTCCACAGGTGCATGTTCATGAATTGTTTATGGTTCATTGAACAAGCATGGGAAACAGTGATTAAACCCTTTACAATGAAGATCTGTGAAGTTATTTGGATTTTTACTAATTATCTTTGAAAGACGGGGTCCTGAAAAAAGCGACGTTTCTTTTTTTGCTGAGTTTGTTTTTTAAAGGACAAGTGGATAAACAGGTTAATGTTGAGCCCTACATGTTTTTTCAAAAGTCTCATGGATTGTAGGCCTACATTGAACAACACACATTTGCTGCTACTGTAGGCTGAATGATAGCTGTTCTATTTCCATGTAAACATATTATGAGATGTATTTTTCGCCAATGTTTTTAATGGTAGGCCACTCTGACAGGCCTACATTATGATCAAACAGCCACAGTAGCGGATTTGGCCACTATTAAAACTTAAAGCAGGTACAGCCTCAGTGTTCAAAGTTAAAGCGCATTTTTCAAACCGTTCGCGCTCAGCAGACCTGACATTTGCTCAGTGCCGACAAGGGAACATTGCCTTCCACCATACCCCGTTAAAAGGCACAGGTTCTTGCCAATTCACCCTCTGAATGACGCATACATAATCCATGTCTCAAGGTTTCAAAATCCTTCTTAATCTGGTCTCCTCCCCTTCATCTACACTGATTTGAAGTGGATTTAACAAGTGACATCAATAAGGGATCATAACTTTCCCCTCGATTCACCTGGTCAGTCTGTCATGGAAAGAGAAGGATTTATTCATGTTTTGTACACGCTGTGTATATGACCCAGTAAACTAATAGTTTGTATTCAAACTCCATCATGCAAAAAAATGAATTCCTTACCAAGACATCTAGCTTGACAGTACCTAAAGATCTCTCTAACCACACGCGAAAGATGTCATGGCACAAAAAATATATATTTTATGCAAATATTCTGGAAGTAAGTCTCTGACTTCCTCTGACAGTTCCCGAGTTGTGCCCACCGTTATATCAATGACTTTGAAATAGTCTCTCTGCCGCGGCTTCAATCACTCTGCAGAATGGGGCTCAGTGAACATGGTTATCCAGAGCTGTGACAAAGCAGAAGTACACAATAGGTTGACTCAATTATATGTACCAAATGGCACCCTAATTACATTATAGTGCACTACCTTTGACCAGGGCTCATAAGACTGGTCAAGACTCGTGCACTATAAAGGGAATAGGGTGCCATTTTGGACACGTTCTTTATTCAAAGAAGATGGGAATCATATTCATGACAAAAATAGGTCCTACTTTCTTACGTTTCTTTACCCCCTAGTATTTCCACTTAGTTTTGCGCTATATTCAAACTGTTAGTTACATTGTTTCCCCCCACCCCATTTGGTCTGGTTGAGTTGACAAAAGTCCTAAACAAAGCCACGTGTCCATGAACATTTGTTTATTAGACAAACATGCTCAAGTTAAATCCATGTATGATGATCATGAAGCGTCACTTGTGTCCAAATATTACTTTCACTTTGTTCTTCCAACAACGTGTGAAAAACGAGCGCAATAGCCACTATAACTGCGACGTGAATAGCCTATATCCCCAGTATAGCTCCCGTCTCCGCTAATCTGCATCGGATGCGCTGCTACTCACAACGTTTCAGAGATCAAGTTACAATACCGTTTAGCATTATATCAAATGCTCGCAGTCAAACAAACGATAATAATGCATGACTGTTTGGTCGGGACTGCGTTTCCATCTGCAGCGATCCTCTCCCGGTACGAATTGAACTGAGCCCACCCTTTTCGAGCGAACGGTGGTGCATTGTTTTAGTGAGCTTCCGAGTGTGGACAGTGTTCACACCAGTCCAAACGAACTAAGGGGGTAAATGCACCAGAGTTCGGAAAAACCACACCCTCTTAGAGGTCATTCATGCCCTTGACTGAGTGAATTGATTATTGTGACAGACAGCTAAAAAATGTTTTGCTGACGTTATAGTACATATGGGACACCATAGCAGTTACGTGCTCTCTCTCGGTGCCTTGCATCAATTGCATATTTATCAGGTCTAAAATTAGACTGCGTTACATCATCCTTGTATCGCTGTGTGGGAATCTGCCTCAGTACATAGTGTGCGTCAGTGGGAAAAAAAGGATGCCTTCCAATTTAAATCGAATCAGTAATTAGGAGTTACACAAGCTTAGTGGGAGGAATAGGAGGTTCTCTAATCAGTGACTGACTAAATATAGGCTGCTCTGTGAATATGAAGACCGTCTTTGTGAAACCATAATGAATCTGGCATGATATCTTATCCATCCTAACTGCTTTTATTGACTACAATATGGCTGAAGCGATTAGTGATGTTGTAATCAAATCAAAAAATGGAATCAAACTGTCACATGTGCCGAATACAGCAAGTGTAGACCTTACTGTAAAATGCTTACTTACAAGTCCTTAACCAACCATGCTGTTCAAGAAGAGTTAAGAAAATATTTACCAAATAAACAAAAGTAAAAAAAATAAAATAACAATTAGGCTATATACAGGGGGTAGATTTCATGGTTTCATAGCAATCGGCATTTTGGGATGCCGATTATGGCCGATTACATTGCAATCCACGAGCAGACTGCGTGGCAGGCTGACAACCTGTTATGCGAGTGCAGATTCAAAAGGGCCTTGTGGCTGCAAGGAGCCAAGGTAAGTTGCTAGCTAGCGTTAAATTTATCTGATTGATTGATTGTTTTTTTATAAATCTTAACATAATCACTAGTTAACTACACCTGGTTGATGATATTACTAGTCTAACTAGCTTGTCCTGCGTTGAATATAATCCAATGCGGTGCCTGTTAATTTATCATCAAATCACAGCCTACTTCGCCAAACGGGTGATGATTTAACAAAAGCGCATTCACGAAAAAAGCACTATCATTGCACCAATGTACATAAGCACAAACTTCAATGCCTTTCTTAATATCAGTACACAAGTGTATATATATTTTAAACCTGCATATTTAGTTAAAAGAAATTCATGTTATCAGGCAATATTAACTAGGGGGAAATGGTCACTTCTCTTGCGTTCCAGTGCAAGCAGAGTCTGGGTATATGCAGCAGTTTGGTAAAGGTAAATTAAATACAAATGGTATAGAGAGAAATAGTCATAATAACTACAACCTAAAACTTCTGAACTGGGAATATTGAAGACTCATGTTAAAAGGAACCACCAGCTTTCATATGTTCTCATGTTCTGAGCAAGAAACTTAAACTTTTTAAGTTCCTTGAAATTCAGCTTTTTTACATGGCACATATTGCACTTATACTTTCTTCTCCAACACAGTGTTTCTCCATTATTTATTCCAAGTTGAACATGTTTCATTATTTATTTTAGACTAAATTGATTTGATTTATGTATTATATTAAGTTAAAATACGTGTTATTTCAGTATTGTTGTAATTGTCATTATTATATATTATAGAGAAGAAAAAAAAATCGGCCAATTTTTTTATGTAATAATCCTAATCGGTCAACCTCCTAATTTAGGTTTATCATACCTGCTGAAGCCCCAAAGCTCACAATTGTTTTTGGCGCTTTTTTGCTTTGTCGCCGTTGCTAAATTGGGAATGTTGTGCCGTTCTGGGAGTGTTGTGTTCTGCTGAAATATTAAACACTGTCGTTATGCTCCGACTCGAGCATATCATCTATTTTTGTGTAGATCAGATCCTAGACCTTGTCAGTACTGTCAGGCACATGGTTAACAGCATCAAAGGTTGTTTGTGAGTACTCTAATACAGTGCATTCAGAAACTATTCAGACCCCTTGGCTTTTTCCACATTTTGTTAGGTTACAGCCTTATTGAAAAATTGATTAGGTACCCCATAATGACAAAGCAAAAACAGGTTTTTAGACTTTGTTTTGCAAATATATAAAAAAATATATATGTTTTTACATAAGTATTCAGACCCCTTTTTCAGTACTTTGTTGAAGCACCTTTGGCAGCGATTAAGGCCTTGTCTTCTTGGGTATGACGCTACAAGCTTGGCACACCTGTAATCGGGGAGTTTCTCTCATTCTTCTCTGCAGATCCTCTCAAGCTCTGTCAGATTGGATGGGGAGATTCGCTGCACAGCTATTTTCAGGTCTCTACAGAGATGTTCGATCGAGTTCAAGACCGGGCTCTGGCTGGGCCACTCAAGAAAAATTTGGAGACTTGTCCCGAAGCAACTCCTGCATTGTATTGTATTGGCTGTGTGGTTAGGGTCTTTGTCCTGTTGGAAAGTGAACCTTCGCCCCAGTCTGAGGTCCTGAGTGCTGGAGCAGGTTTTTATAAAGGTTATTTTACTTTGCTCCGTTCATCTTTACCTTGATCTTGACTAGTCGCCTCGTCCCTGCCACTGAACAACATCCCCACAGCATGATACTGCCCCCACCATCCTTCACCGTAGGGATGGTATTGGGCGAGTGATGAGCGGTGCCTGGTTTCCTCCAGATGCGACGCTTGGCATTCAGGCCAAAGAGTTGTTGGAGCCAACTCATGTATTGCAGGGTTGTATATGGCCTATGTGGACAGAATTGACCTATGAATCTTAATGCGCTAATTACCTATACGGTAACAATATTGACTCATGCCTGAACTTTGCAGCAGCTGAGTTGACACCTCAATCCTGTAGTGACAAAGCTAAGCCATGCATGCCAAGGCCCTGTTAGCTGCGATGACTAAATGCATCTCAATGCAAGCAGCACAGTTGACCTATAAATCTAGAGGCCCTGTACAAACAGCCTGTGGCAAAGAACTAGGCCAGAGCAACCTGGCGCGACCAAAGTAGAGTAGCTGGCATCTATCTATGTGGGTAAATCCATTTGAATTAAATTACTTTTTGACAGCACCTCTTTTGATTTGAACTAAACCTCCCATACATATTTGCCTATTGTAGAAGTGCTCCGAAAGTGACTTTTTGGACCTGAATGCCAAAACATTCAATGCTCAAAGATGACCTAATTTTGCATACCATGCATACCCCCCATACCATGAGACATCCATGTCTTCATCACTGGAAAAGATAAACGGTTGAGATTGATATAATTTAAGAGGTTACAAACAGGGTTATCAAACTATTTTATAATATCTATGTTTCATAATTTCTACATTCTTTGTTTATACAAATTTTCTATATTGTAGAATAATGGTGAAAACAAACTACAAAATAACACGCATGATTCATGTCGTAACCCAAAGTGTTAGAAAATATATTTTGATTTGTTTGAGATTCTTCAAATCACCACCCCTTTGCCTGGATGACAGCTTTGCACACTCTTGGCATTCTCTCAACCAGCTTCACCTGGAATGCTTTTGCAACAGTCTTGAAGGAGTTCCCAAATATGCTGAGTACTTGTTAGCTGCTTTAACTTCACTCTGCGGTCCAACTCATCCCAAACCATCTCCATTGGGTTGAGGTCGGGTGATTGTGGAGGCCAGGTCATCTGATGCAGCACTCCATCAAACTCTCTGGTAAAATAGCCCTTACACAGCCTGGAGGTGTGTTGGGTCATTGTCCTGTTGAAAAACAAATGATAGTCCCACTAAGCGCAAACCAGAAAGGATGGCGTATCGCTGCAGAATGCTGTGGTAGCCATGCGTGTTAAGTTACATTTACATTTAAGTCATTTAGCAGACACTCTTATCCAGAGCGACTTACAAATTGGTGCATACACCTTATGACATCCAGTGGAACAGCCACTTTACAATAGTGCATCTAAATCTTTTTAGGGGGGGGGGGTGAGAAGGATTACTTACCCTATCCTAGGTATTCCTTGAAGAGGTGGGGTTTCAGGTGTCTCCGGAAGGTGGTGATTGACTCCGCTGTCCTGGCGTCGTGAGGGAGTTTGTTCCACCATTGGGGGCCAGAGAGCGAACAGTTTTGACTGGGCTGAGCGGGAACTGTACTTCCTCAGTGGTAGGGAGGCGAGCAGGCCAGAGGTGGATGAACGCAGTGCCCTTGTTTGGGTGTAGGGCCTGATCAGAGCCTGGAGGTACTGAGGTCAGGCAAGCACCATGGTCTGCGAGCTTCAACTGGAAGCCAGTGGAGAGAGCGGAGGAGCGGGGTGACGTGGAGAGAACTTGGGAAGGTTGAACACCAGACGGGCTGCGGCGTTCTGGATGAGTTGTAGGGGTTTAATGGCACAGGCAGGGAGCCCAGCCAACAGCGAGTTGCAGTAATCAAGACGGGAGATGACAAGTGCCTGGATTAGGACCTGCGCCGCTTCCTGTGTGAGGCAGGGTCGTACTCTGCGGATGTTGTAGAGCATGAACCTACAGGAACGGGACACCGTTAAGTGTGCCTTGAATTCTAAATTAATCATGCGATTTCTGAGGATGGTACTGTAACTCTAATGAACTTATCCTCTGCAGCAGAGGTAACTCGGGGTCTTACATTCCTGTGGCAGTCCTCCTGAGCCAGTTTCATGATGGCGCTTGATGGGATTTTGCGACTGCACTTGGAAGACAATTTCAAGTTCTTAATTTTCCGCATTGACTGACCTTCATGTGTTACTTTAACGTTTGAGACAACATGCTCTAGCATACAGGGTGGGTGTCATATTTTGGCTGCTAAATGCACTAAAATGGGAATCAAATGTTAATTTCAACTTTCAAATTGTACCACAAAGATGGCGATCCACACATCAGAGAATGTTGAATTGAATGGGAATATCTGTTTTTAAATTCTACTGTAGATCTTCCGTAGGAAACCTATTGAAATCATAGAAATATATGTAATTAAATTTCAATGCTGTACCAGTTAAATTGCAGTGGTCAGAAGGGTTTGGTCCATTCTATGAATTCGATTTCTATGATTTTTAAAATGACACCCAAACTGTATCCAAGAGCATGTTGTATCTCAACCGAGGACGGGCACAACACAGAAACATCAGATTATGTAAAGTCTGGTATAAATTACATCATACTACAAAAATCTGAGTACGTGTTTTTATATAATTGACGTTAAAATCCAAAATGTAAAATATTTACTGACCATTTTAAGAAATGTATTAAATAGTTTTGACTACCCTGTTTTGTAATATATTTTTTATTATATCAAACTTGACCGTTTAACTTGTCCTGTGATAAAGACATGGACGTCTCATGGTGGGGTATGTAATAAAGCCTTTTTTGTGAGGAAAAACTCATTCTGATTGGCTGGGCCTGGCTGCCAAGTGGGTGGGCCTGGCTGCCAAGTTTGTGGGCCTATGCCCAAACATGGCTGCACCTCTACAGTCATGGCCAAAAGTTGAGAATGACACATTCATTTTCACAAAGTCTGCTGCCTCAGTTTGTATGATGGCAATTTGCATATACTCCAGAATGTTATGAGCGATCAGATGAATTGCAATTAATTGCAAAGTCCCTATTTGCCATGCAAATGAACTAAATCTCAAACATTTCCACTGAATTTCAGCCCTGCCACAAAAGGACCAGCTGACATGTCAGTGATTCTCTCGTTAACACAGGTGTGAGTTGACGAGGACAAGGCTGCAGATCACTCTGTCATGCTGATTGAGTTCGAATAACAGACTGGAAACGTCAAAGGAGGGAATCATTGCTTGCAATCATTGTTCTTCCTCTGTCAATCATGGTTACCTGCAAAGAAACACGTGCCGTCAGTCAGTTTGGTGATGAACAATGCCTTTTCCAGCATGATGGAGCACCTTGCCATTAGGCAAAAGTGATAACTAAGTGGCTCAGGTAACAAAACATAACTATTTTGGGTCCATGGCCAGGAAACTCCCCAGACCTTAATCCCATTGAGAACTTGTGGTCAATCCTCAAGAGGCAGGTGGACAAATAAAACCCTAGAAATTCTGAAACTCCAAGCATTGATTATGCAAGAATGGGCTGTCATCAGTCAGGATGTGGCCCAGAAGTGAATTGACGGCATGCCAGGGCGGATTGCAGAGGTCTTGAAAAAGAAGGGTCAACACTTTAAATATTGACTCTTTGCATCAACTTCATGTAATTGTCAATAAAATACTTTGACACTTAAGAAACACTTGTAATTATACTTCAGTATTCCATAGTAACATCTGACAAAAATACCTAAAGACACTGAAGCAGCCAACTTTGTGAAAATGAATGTCATTCTCAAACTTTTGGCCACGACTGTACAGTCACGTGAAATCCATAGATTTATGGATTTGAATTATTTCAATGAACTGATTTCCTTAACTCAGTCTTTTTGAAATTGTTGCATTTGAATATTTTTGTTCAGTATAGTAACCGAGATGACCTACTCATCTCTGCTGTTGTGACGAAGTTGACCCATGCATGTCAATGCCCCGTTGGCTGAGAATACCTATGCATCTCAAAGCTGAGCTAGCCATGACAAAGTATTGATAGAGACAGTCCCACTCAACCCCCCCCCCATCCACTCATTGGCTTAGTCAAGGTGAAGATCCCCATATGGGACAATGAGCTCCTTTTCCGCTCAGATGTTCCAATTACTACTTTAGGCAAGCGTGTAACAAGGATCTGACTGTGCCTGACTGTGCCTTCCCCCTGCTGATGGAAAATGTGGTCTTAAGTCTTTAGGGTAGAGCGTTGTGGAGACTCACTTATGCTTTATACTTTTTGGAGAGATTAGGATACTTTTCTTTTTTTTCCTGACTGTGCATGCATAAATAGATGACAGAGTGAACCACAGATGGAGGATGCTAAAAGACTGCATGCAAATATACAACAACCAATACCCACATTCCGTCGGTCCATAAAATCCAAAAAATCGTTGTTTGCTTTCAGAGCAGCTACAGAGAAGTAAAGATGATTTTTCTGCAGTTTATGAAAATGATTATTTGTGGTTAGCGATCAAAGCTACTGTTTTTAAAAGATCAGCATATAAAAGTGAGTCTATGGAGTCCCCCCCCACGGGTCTCCCAGGTAGGGAGAAAGGGCGAGAGCTCACCCCCCCTGTACGCCCCCTAGCAGATCACTAATTAACTTCACCTTTGGGAAATGTCCTGGGAGTTGGCGGCTGAGGCCCCTAATGTAGTGTACAGGGCTACAGTCAGCTAGTCTCTCTCCAGGCCTGGTTTCTGGTTCATAGTGTATGCACATACTCTGCTCAACAGTAAAAACTGTTGAAGTCTTTTTGTCCTAGACTTGGCACTCCGGTACTGCTTGACATGCGGTAGAAGAGAGAACATTCTATGACTGGGGTGGCTGGGGTCTTTGACAATTTTTAGGGCCTTCCTCTGACACCGCCTGGTGTAGAGGTCCTGGATGGCAGGCAGCTTAGCCCCAGCAATGTGCTGGACCGTACACACTACCCTCTGTAGTGCCTTGCGGTCAGAGGGCGAGCAATTGCCGTACCAGGCAGTGATGCAACCATGCTCTCGATGTTGCAGCTGTAGAACCTTTTGAGGATCTCAGGACCTGGGTGCTTCATGGATGATCTGGGGGCTTCATGGAGCCTGACTTTAAAAAAAACATCTGAGGGAAAGTCTAATGCTCATCATTGTATATCTTTAAGGGACATTTGAGATGGAAGTTGTGTATGACTTAAAATCAGGGTCTATGCTCACCCCGTCCTTGGCTCTCTTCTATGACTTTGTACTGTACACGGAGCTAAAATAAGTAAAGAAACCCCTCCAAGATTATGTTGTGGAAACTATACCATTACAACAGCGTGATATGAGTCCTTATACAGGTGATAAAACATAATTACACAGGGCTGCTATGTTCTAACACTCGTACGACCTTCGGATTCATGACCAACCTTTGTCCTTCCAAAGACCACTGATACAGTAATTCCAACTGCCAAGATGGTGGTTCTATGCGTTTCTTTGCTCCCTTTCCCCGTCATTGACTCGGCCTCATTGAGAGAGAAAAGGAGAGGGGGGTGGGGAGCAGGCGGCTGCGGCTCTCTTCCAACACCATTTGCGCATGTCAGAGAGGAAAGGAGTGGGGGTGAACGTTCTGGACTATTGCAGAAAAGAAATCACCCTTTTCCTCAAACCCCACCTACCCCACTGAGCCCTCTTCCTCAACAGGACAGAGAGCCAGGCAACTCCATCTTTCCCGCTCCTTTCATCCCCTCCCCTCTATCCATTTCTCTCTCGTTCAATATATTTCCATATTGCTGTAATTTTACAGATCTAACATAATTCACTGCTGCTCCAGAATGGTTGAACACCAGTCCTATAATGCGTTACGATTTATTAGAGGGGGAGCGCAAAAGAACGAGCGAGGCGACAAGCGCGCAGGAGGATAGCTAGCTCCGTGCCATGCATCCTAAATTGCCTTTGGTTAAAACATGGCCCTTGTGTACATGTGTGTTGCCCTTTTCTATTTAAAGGGGAATGCATCAGCTTGAAACTGAAAGTACACCAGATGTGTCTGGTAATCACCTATTCTTGTCAACTGCTATTGATAATGAAGTGGCATTGTAAGTGTTCAATGGAGTTCAGGTCACATGTATTGCTGCGATTCTGTGTTTTTAATTTTTTTTTTATAGTTTACCATTGCATGGATTTAACTGCCTCGGGTTCATGTCTGGCTGTCTAATTTGCATTTTATTTCAATCAGCTCAAATTTGAAACACACACTTCTCTCATATTTGAATGATTTATTAGTTAGTCTTGTAGCCTATAATTGTCCGTCAAATCAAGCAGGACGTGGGGTGGTCGAGCATCAGGATCAGAAGGGCGTCTCGCCGCCTTTTACTCTACTTGGAGGAAAAACGTTAAAAAAAAAAAACCCCCAACTAATTATAGTTTTTTTCCTTATTGGGTTTCCTGTAATCTCTTAGTAACAGTGGCCCAGAACTAGTTTAGGCAGCTATCTGCCACCTGGCATCGTGCCAACATGATTTACATCAGGGTCAGATTTTTGGACGTGTCTTTTAATCTCGCCGCAACTCATATTTGCCTGTCGCAGGAAATTAATGGAAATCATTAGAAGTTATTATGCAGCTTGTGTAGTTTGTGTACCCTCAAAATAGTGTCCTTCTGTAGCTCAGTTGGTAGAGCATGGCGCTTGTAACACCAGGGTAGTGGGTTCGATTCCCGGGACCACCCATACGTAGAATGTATGCACACATGACTGTAAGTCGCTTTGGATAAAAGCGTCTGCTAAATGGCATATATTATTATTATATATTAGTGTGGGGTTAGACTGGGTCAGAGTTTTGCCGCAAAAATAGTTTAAAAAAAATATAAAAAATATATTGAAAGAGATCAGTCAGGAAAACCGTTATAATCTTTGACCTCAAACATAAGGTTGCGTTTGATTTCTTTTGGATCATTTTCAAAAGCCTGATGGATGGTAAAACTACTTTAGTCTACCATGGTAACTATGGGTCAGTACTTTCTGTTTTCTGACTTCAAATACTTCCTGCGATCCACTTTTATCAATATGTGTAATTATGTCATGATTGTCAGTGTTCTAAAAGCTTTACACCAAAATGTTAGGGCTAATTGTTGAATCTTCTCCAAGTAAGATAGTGTTGGCCACTCTACCAAATTGTTATGTACCGCCCTCTAGTGATGTTCTTATAGTATAACATGCATCAAGAACTCAAATGTGGTGACGCTGGTACCTTTGCTACTGGTATTCAAGTACTTACTTTTCTGTTTTATTTTTTTATTTGTTGCATTTCTGAACTATTACCAACCAGCAAGATGGTTGGTACACACATCTATACTGTACAAATGTCATATAGTTTAACTTTGTCCGTCCCCTCCCCATTTATCCCTGCAGCTGTCCACTGCAACCTGAGCCAGAATGGGATCGACCACCAGATGATGTGCCCGGACGACGTGACCTCACACCTGGAGGATCAGCCCCTGGACCAAGGAGCCGTGCTGGACGACGACAGCTCCACCTATCAGGACGTGAGCCCCGGGTACCAGCGCCACTCACTGCCCCAGCGCTCCGTCTCCGAGTCAGAACTCTCCCGGGTAAGAACAGGGGGACTTCAATGTAGCCTTTCTCGACCCAGTCATTCCATATATTTTATGTATCATAACCCTAGCACAACTGATTCAAATGGCTGATTAGTTGACTAGTTTCAGGTGTACACTGTGTTGGAGCACATAAAATATATGGGACAGCTGGTGTGAAAGTCTGCTCTAACGAATGACTGGATAGGTACCAGGCTGGGGTGACCACTCGTACCACGATCATTGGTCTGTAATAATAGATTTGTAGGTTACTTTTGGGATATTAGTAACAGGTCCCGCCCTTTTGCTGTACGGTTGCACATTTTTTACAGACTTTCAAGAATGTAATTCTAACCAATTTGAATTGCCCATCTTGATTTCAATAATTACTTCCTTACTGCACACTTTCTGGCACCTAACAATTGCGGTCTTTCGACAGCCCTTATTCAATGTTTCCTGAGAACTATTTACTTAGATTAAAGGTTGTCGTCAGTGGAGATTTGTTTTTATTTCCTCTCCAAAAATAGCATCCTGTCGAGGCAACGGACCGGACATTTCCTCCTCTTTCCGCCTCTGTCTCTGAAGGGAGATGAGAAAGAAAATGACAGATAATTATCTGGCTAACTGGAACTGCTTTCACCCAGACTATGTCCTTCGAGAAGCTCCACGTAGCTACGCCTTTGATTGGAAAAACTAGGATGCTTTTTGTCTCACTGCGTGGCGCAGGCCTTCTCTGTTCCTACAGTATACAAATAAGAGTGATAAACCACCATGTAGGTTCATTTGAAAAATAATGTCATGACTGCATGGACTCCTCATTAGAAATCTATAGGAATAATGTTAGCATGTCTTAATGCCAAACTATTTTCAACCATGCACGTTGTACAGTTTCCGTCTGTTGAGTTCATGACTTCAATCCCCTTTTAACACTACTGAGCCAAGCTGTACTGCTCTGGCCAGGCTACACATACCTCTAGTTGCTGGAACATGTTTGAAAATAAAATGTCAGAGCCAGCACAGTAAGGTGCAGTTCAGCCAATAGGGAAACTCTGTGGCTAAGCAACCGCATCGACTGAAAGCATGACCTGGTAGCGCGTGGTGCTTGCAATGCCAGCATAGTGGTTTCGATTCCCGGGATCACCCATCTGTAAAATGTAAGCTGCTTTGGATAAAAGTGTCTACTAAATGGCATGTGTTATATACTGAACAAAATATAAACGCAACATGAAACCATTTTTATGATTTTACTGAGTTACAGTTCATATAAGGAAATCGGTCAATTGAAATTAATTCATTAGGACCTAATCTATGGATTTGACAACTGCATGGGTGCTGCCATGACTGGGCTCCCCAGTGGGTGAGCCTATGACCTCCCAAGCCCACCCTTGGCAGCGCCCATGCAGAGTCGCGAAATCTATAGATTAGGGCATAATGAATTTATTTCAAATGACCAATTTCCTTATATGAACAGCAAATCAGAATCAGTTTTTCACCACGAAAGGTCTTTATGACAGCCAGAAATACTCCTCAGATGATCCCGCAGGTGGATGTGGAGAGCTGGCATGGTTACACATGGTCTGCGGTTGTGAGGCCAGGTGGACGTACTGCCAAATTCTCTTAAATGACTAAGGCGGTTTGTGGTAGAGAAATTAACATTAAATTCTCTGGCAACAGCTCTGGTGGACATTCCTGCAGTCAGCATGCCAATTGCACACGAGACATCTGTGGCATTGTGTTGCGTGACAACTGCATATTTTAGAGTGGCCTTTTATTGTCCCCAGCACAAGGTAATGACCATGCTGTATTCTTAAAAAAAAAAAAAAAACGTTTGACCCCTTTTTCTAGTTAGTCTTGTCCCATCGCTGCAACTCCCGTAGGGACTCGAGAGAGTCAAAGGTCGAGAGCCATGTATCTTGCGAAACACGACCCTGCCAAGCTGCACTGCTTCTTGACACACTGCTCGCTTAACCAGTAAGCCAGCCGCTTCCAATGTGTTGCAGGAAACACCGTACAACTGTTGACCGTGTCAGCGTGCATACACCCGGCCCGCCACAAGAGTCGCTAGAGAGATATGTGACAAGGGAATCCCGGCCGGCCAAACCTTCCCCTAACCCGGACAATGCTGGGCCAATTGTGTGTCGCCTCGTGGGATCTGTAGTGACACCTCAAGCACTGCAGTGCCTTAGACCGATGCTCCACTCGGGAGGCCCCATGATCATGCTGTTTAACCAGCTTCTTGAGATGCCGCAGCTGTCATGTGGTTGGATTATCTTGGCAAAGGACAAATGCTCACTAACGGATGTAAACAAATTTGTGCACAAAATTTGAGAGAAATAAGCTTTTTGTGCGTATGGAAAACATGAAACCAACACTTTGCGTTTATATTTTTGTTCAGTGTATATATTATAATATATAATATAAAATCATGCCCAAAGCAATATATTAGTCACCAACTCCTATTGCCCTTTGTAATGCACCCATATTGACTCCCAAGGTCAGGGAATTAAAAGCCAGTGTTGTGTCTGTTCTTTTTTTGATGTGTCCCAATAGTCTGTTTCCGCACTGCTTGTAAATCCAATACGTGTGTGAGGGATATATATTATGTATAACCTACCTAAAAAGAGATTGCTACGTGCACAGGTAAGATTAGGAATATTGCCTCTGCATATTGAAACAGGTCAGATCAGAGATATTGCCTCTGTATTGAAACAGGTCAGATCAGAGATATTTCCTCTGCGTATTGAAACAGGTCAGATCAGGAATATTGCCTCTGTACTGAAACAGGTCAGATCAGGGATATTGACTCTGCGTATTGAAACAGGTCAGATCAGGAATATTGTCTCTGCGTATTGAAACAGGTCAGATCAGGGATATTGTCTCTGCGTATTGAAACAGGTTGGTATTGTGGTTAAATGGAAGATGAGACTGTTATTATTGCGACCTCAAAGAAATAGAGACTGGAACTAACTTTATCCTCTTGCTCTTATTCCAGAAAGCCCAACAGACATACCCTGGCATTATGTGGCTGAGTGATGAGGAGAAATGGAAATGTTTTTTTTTGTCCATTGTGTATTTCCGTTTGCGGAATATTTAGATTGCCTGGAATAAAAGGAAAAATGTCTACCTATAATTAAATTGAAAAAATATTGTGTGTGTGTAGGCTTGTCTACCATATGAATCCTCTCTTTGTGTCAGACTGGGTTCAAGTGACTTGTTTATTTTGTATGTATTTGGTGTATGTTATTTTACTGCTCTAGGGGTGTAATTATTGTTTGGATAAACTTATTTACTATTTTGTAGAGATTTTTTTTAATTAAAAAAATCAGAGGCACAATGCAGAGAACGCCGGGAGAATTGTCATTTAATTACCATAGTGCATTATTATAATGTTTGTTTCAATAAATCCCATAAGGGTTGGTTTGCCAATTCTCGATTTGACACAAATAAAATGTCATTTGTTCCAATTTTAACCCGGAAGCGTCTTTTAAAATGGTTATTAATTTACTTAGCTTGTTATTTCTCCCTTGCCGCACGGCCTACCGTCCACATATAGAGACAGCCTAGCTTGATTTATCCCCACAGTGAAATTGAATAATTAGCGACTTTTCTGCACCTTTGAGCTTTCGGGGAAAGAGAAACTATGGGCCCAGGCCACGCCTGCCGCAATGCCGAACTAGGTCATTGAGCTACGGAGGGGATAGGGAGGGAACGAGACGGGCTCAATGTCTCAAATACACACTTATTCGGTCAGCGTGACTCTAATCGTTATTTCCTCATCACCGAGGAAATAATTGTGTACTGTATCAATGGAATGATGTGGTCATTTATTCGCTAGGTGGCACTGTATGTTTGAGAATGCCAGAGCTGTATACTGCCCTACCAAGGAAAAGAGTAAAATTACTATTTTTATTGTCCAGCCACAACGAATTGTAAGTACAATCATTGGAGATCTGTTGTCATACTATGAGGTTATTTTTTATTTTATTAATATTGACCCTGTCCTCTGACTCGAGATGGCAGGTACTGCCTTCTTGCTTGATACAACCACTGGTTTCCATGCTGATTTAAAAAATATATATATTTTTTACACAAACTTGTTAATGTCTTTATTTGTATGTGGCTGTCAGTGTCATATAGTTTGATTCTTGTATCAGCAAAGAACAATGCATAATACCAAGGTAAACTGTAGACATTGCAGCCCAAAGCTCAGTGAAACCAAGGTAATTGGCAGTAACTGGAGTTCGTGATGGCAGTTAGTGCAAACATGACCCCCCCCCCACACACTCGCACACGTTTCTATGCAACACAATGGAGTCAGGCTATATGTCTACATGATAAAGCATGTAGTTGATGTATAATTTTTTGGGGACCAAATGCACAGTTGCTGCTCTTTTGCTTAGTAGGGCAGTTTAGTGTACTTATTACTAGGCTACACATGGTAGTGGGGCTATGCCAACACTACGCGAACCCCTGAAATGCCTTTACATTATTGTAATAATGGTATTACTTTAAATGAATGTAAGTAATTTATTAACCACCTGTAAGGCTTTTAGTATCCTACTCATTACACCTGGTAGTAGTCTGGGTGTACTGTATGTTTCAATTTTGGATTTGTGGGTTGAAATTCTCTTATTTGTTTTGTTTTTGAAGTTGTCCTTGCTCTGTTGCTAAGGTAAC
The DNA here is from genome assembly GCF_023373465.1 of Oncorhynchus keta. NCBI lineage: Eukaryota > Metazoa > Chordata > Actinopteri > Salmoniformes > Salmonidae > Oncorhynchus > Oncorhynchus keta. The sequence goes on from NC_068439.1 coordinate 40,518,698, forward strand.
ATGAGAAACACCTGAAATGCATAGTGTGTTTTTAAATATGCCAAGGACAGATTGACTGTGTTGTGTTTGCGAGCGTGTGCTCACAGGCATATTCTCACTTAGAAATGAAGCTAGCTTTTTCTCGCGTCGCACACCAGCGCTGTCACTCAAGTCTCTAATTGGCTCTGTCTCAAGCGCATTTATGTGGATTTTTCCTTTCCTCTCTCTCTCGCTCTCTTTCTTTCTCTCTTACGTTCCATGGCTGGCGGGCATAGCCTCACACAAAGTTATAGTCCCAGAAACACTGCTCTGTGCTACATTACAGTACGAAGTCATATTGACTCAGGAACCGTTGCCGTTCCCACCAAGCTCACCATGGGCAGTTCACATTACACACACTCGCCCCTGAGCAGTAGTGAGCAAAGCCTCTGACTTAATCCCTCTCTCCTGTCATCTATCAATCCTCTTTCCAGCCTTGTCCCTTCTCTTTTACTCTCTCTGTCACACGCACACCATACTTGTGTGTACATACACGCGCGTGTGTGTACACATATGCCCCCTCTCGCTCTCTCTCCATTCCTCCCTACTGGCTCATGGTAGTGTTTCTGGCTAAGCCATCCAGAACGACACTAGCTCCTTCCCCTTCCTGCACTGTACTCTATCATACGCCTCAGGCTGCCAGTCAGAGTTAATTAGTGCTGAGCTGTATTTAATGGTTAACGTGGGATTTTGTTGCCCCTCAGCGGAGGTCTCCTATCACTTCCTTACCTGCAGATTCAGCGTCTCTGTGGCCTGCCAAAGCAGTCATGTCGGTCGTCTGTCTGTACTCTAACTATACTTGGCACGTGGAGAATGACGGTCTTCCCCGGTGGTGCTCTCTCTATATCTGTCTTGCTTCACGGTCTCTAGTCAGTCAGGTTCAGACAGACAGGGCAATGCTGTGGGTACTGTGTTATGCTAGCCTAGATGGAGGCATGTTTTATCGCTGTGCTGCACAGCGAGCCGCCGTTGACTGAAGTGGGAGGGAGATGGGAGGAAGGGGGTGGCTCTGTAATTTTAGTAGCCCCTCAATCAAAAGGAAGCGACGCCAGCACTTTGGCTACAGTGGCGGGTTGTTCAGCGGGAAGCAGACTGAATGCCTGTGGGATTAGGCAACATAACTATCCACCTGGCTGCATGTTGTTGTCAGATCAAATTATCTACAGTATGTCCACTTTGGTCTGGTTTTAAAGTAGTACTATATCATGATTCCATTTAGTGCTGCTTGTGTAACATACGTAACTGCTCATGACCATGTCCGTAGACAATGCTATATCATTGGTATTGGCATGGATTGTGTAATTTCTAACCCTAGGCATACATAGTTCATAGGCTAGCTACTCTTGTGTACTGCTGTCTATTACTGACATGCAGATCATCCATGAGGATGAAATAAATGGCCCTTTTATCTGCATTGGTTGGTATTGTTTGTGTATGCACTGAATAGGTAGTCTCTCGTGTGTTACTGGTATAGTGTATTAATGCGTACTGTATGTGCCATCAATATTGGACTTAATAAGTCATCTGTTGTCTTTCCCCTCCATGCAGCCGGGGAATGTAAAGCTGTCCAAGCCAGTGGTCCTGTGGACCCAGCAGGACGTGTGCAAGTGGCTGAAGAAGCACTGCCCCAAGCAGCACCAGATCTACAGTGACTCCTTCAAGCAGCATGACATCACAGGTGCGCCAGCCAAAGCCCGAGTATCTGCTGTCGCGGTTCCAGTCATGTCAATCATACCCTCCTCCAACGAGCCCCTCAGCAAGGTCACACCCGCCCACCCGCTAACAACCCACCTGCCGCATAATGGCGAGACGGCTAATTGCCACGCACTCAACCTCTCGGCGCACGACTGATTTACATGACAATGTTTGTTTATTTGTGAGGTACTGACGCCCTCTCGACTCGCCGTGACTGGCGAAATTGAGCACTTCATCCATGATGCACTTATGCCACAAGGAAACGGAGATGGCTGGGGCGATGTGCTGAACCAGAGCACACTGTAGCAGCATTCCATAAAGATGTGGATGAGGCTACTTTCTATTAACGGTAATAGGATCAAGCTACATGCAGTGATAATCCCATGTCAGGAACATGTACAGTGCATACAAAGTATTCAGACCCCTTGACTTCTCCCACATTTTGGTACTTTACAGCCGTATTCTAAAATGGATTTAAAATAGTTTTTTCCCCCTCATCAATCTACACAATATACCCCATAATGACAAAGCAAAAAAACGTTTTTAAGAAATGTTTGCTAATTTATAAAAAATAAACTAAGTATTCGGACCCTTTACTCAGTACTTTGTTGAAGCACCTTTGGCAGTGAATACAGCCTCGGGTCTTCTTGGGTATGACGCTACAAGCTTGGCACACCTGTATGTGGGGAGTTTCTCTCATTCTTCTCTGCAGATCCTCTCAAGCTCTGTCAGGTTGGATGGGTAGCTTCACTGCACAGCTATTTTCAGGCCTCTCCAGAGATAAATGACAGGGTTCAAGTCCAGGCTCTGGCTGGGCCACTCAAGGACATTCAGAGACTTGTCCCGAAGCCACTCCTACGTTGTCTTGGCCATGTGCTTAGGGTTGTTGTCCTGTTGGAAGGAAACCCTTCATCCCAGTCTGAGGTCCTGAGTGCTCTGGAGTAGGTTTTCATCAAGGATCTTTCAGTACTTTGCTCCGTTCATCTTTCCCTCGATCCTGACTGTCTCTCAGTTCCTGCCGCTGAAAAACATCCCCACAGCATGATGCTGCCACCACCATGCTTCACCATAGGGAAAGGGCCAGGTTACCTCCAGATGTGACGCTTGGCATTCCGGCCAAAGGGTTCAATCTTGGTTTCATCAGACTAGAGAATCTTGTTTCTCATGTTCTGAGAGTCTTTAGGTGCCTTTTGGCAAACTCCAAGCGGGGTGTCATGTGCCTTTTTACTCTGAGGAGTGCCTTCTGTCTGACCACTCTACCATAAAGGCCTGATTGGTGGTGCTGCAGAGAAGGAGAACCTTCCAGAAGGACAACCATCTCCACAGGGGAACTCTGAGTAACCATCGGGATCTTGGTCACCTCCTTGACCAAGGCTCTTCTCCCCCAATTGCTCAGTTTGGCCAGGCGGCCAGCTCTTGGAAGAGTCTTGGTGGTTCCAAACTTCTCCCATTTAAGAATGCTGTAGGCCACTGTGTTCTTGAGGACCTTCAATGCTGCAGACATTTTTTTGGTACCCTTCCCCAGATCTGTGCCTCGACTTAATTCTGTCTCGGAGCTCTACGGACAGTTCCTTTGACCTCATGGCTTGCTTTTTAGGCTGACCTTCACTGTCAACTGTGGGATATTATATAGACACTTGTGTGCCTTTCCAAATGTCCAATCAATTGAATTTACCACAGGTGGACTCCTCCAATCAAGTTGTAGAAACCTCTCCAAGGATGATCAATGGAAACAGGATGCCCCTGAGTTCAATTTCGAGTCTCATAGTAAACGGTCTGAATAATTATGTATATAAGGTATTTCAGTTTTTATAAATTGGCAAATATTCCTTAACCAGTTTTTGCCTTGTCATTATTGGGGCATTGTGTGTAGGTTGAGAATTTTATTTGATCAATTTTAGAATAAGGCTGTAACGTAACAATGTGGAAAAATGAAGGGGTCTGAATACTTTCCGAATGCACTGTACGTAAACAAATACAATCTAAAAAGATGCTCTGTGTAAAGAATTAAGGGCCCTTTGTCCTCCGTTTCATTTTCCTCATGAGACCATTACCACGAGTTTGGCTGACTTCAAACTTCTTTGACGATCACCTTCGATATAAGATATTAGATAATCTTAGCACGTTGTCTGTAAATTATGCATTTCCTCATTAGCCCGCCGATAATGGAACAAACAGTGACTCAGATGTTGTCTCACAATTAGTGTAATTACCTGCAGTTGTGAGGTGTTGTTGTCTCAGGATCAATTAGCGATAACGATATGCACAAAACACGCTAGTAATTCCGCTCATCATCCCACCCAGCATTAATGAACAGAATCCAATTAAAACAAGCGGGCACACAATGCAATTTGCAGCCCAATCAATCTCTTGGAAATATCATGCGCATCTTTTTCCACTCAATTAGAATCAACAAGAGGACTCAAATCATGATGAATGTAGTATTGTGCTCGAGAACAACTGTGTAAACAAACAAGTTGAATAGGTGTGTGTTTTATTTATTTATTTATATTTATTTATTTATATATATATATATATATATATATTACACACTGCTCAAAAAAATAAAGGGAACATATCCTAGATCTGAATGAATGAAATATTCTTATTAAATACTTTTTTCTTTACATAGTTGAATGTGCTGACAATAAAATCACGCAAATTATCAATGGAAATCAAATTTATCAACCCATGGAGGTCTGGATTTGGAGTCACACTCGAAATTAAAGTGGAAAACCACACTACAGGCTGATCCAACTTTGATGTCATGTCCTTAAAACAAATCTAAATGAGGCTCAGTAGTGTGTGTGGCCTCTATGACCTCCCTACAACGCCTGGGCATGCTCCTGATGAGGTGGCGGATGGTCTCCTGAGGGATCTCCTTCCAGACCTGGACTAAAGCATCTGCCAACTCCAGGACAGTCTTTGGTGCAACGTGGCGTTGGTGGATGCAGCGAGACATGACGTCCCAGATGTGCTCAATTGGATTCAGGTCTGGGGAACGGGCAGGCCAGTCCATAGCATCAATGCCTTCCTCTTGCAGGAACTGCTGACACACTCCAGCCACATGAGGTCTAGCATTGTCTTGCATTAGGAGGAACCCAGGGCCAACCACAACAGCATATGGTCTCATAAGGGGTCTGAGGATCTCATCTCGGTACCTAATGGCAGTCAGGCTACCTCTGGCGAGCACATGGAGGGCTGTGCGGCCTCCCAAAGAAATGCCACCCCACACCATGACTGACCCACTGCCAAACCGGTCATGCTGGAGGATGTTGCAGGCAGCAGTTCTCCACGGCGTCTCCAGACTGTCACGTCTGTCACATGTGCTCAGTGTGAACCTGCTTTCATCTGTGAAGAGCACAGGGCGCCAGTGACGAATTTGCCAATCTTGGTGTTCTCTGGCAAATGCCAAACGTCCTGCACAGTGTTGGGCTGTAAGCACAACCCCCACCTGTGGACGTCGGGCCTTCATACCACCCTCATGGAGTCTGTTTCTGACCGTTTGAGCAGACACATGCACATTTGTGGCCTGCTGGAGGTCATTTTGCAGGGCTCTGGCAGTGCTCCTCCTTGCACAAAGGCGGAGGAAGCGGTCCTGCTGCTGGGTTGTTGCCCTCCTACGGCCTCCTCCACGTCTCCTGATGTACTGGCCTGTCTCCTGGTAGCGCCTCCATGCTCTGGACACTATGCTGACAGACACAGCAAACCATCTTGCCACAGCTCGCATTGATGTACCATCCTGGATGAGCTGCACTACCTGAGCCACTTGTGTGGATTGTAGACTCCGTCTCATGCTACCACCAGAGTGAAAGCACCGCCAGCATTCAAAAGTGACCAAAACATCAGCCAGGAAGCATAGGAACTGAGAAGTGGTCTGTGGTAACCACCTGTAGAACCACTCCTTTATTGGGGGTGTCTTGCTAATTGCCTATAATTTCCACTTGTTTGTCTATTCCATTTGCACAACAGCATGTGAAATGTATTGTCAATCAGTATTGCTTCCTAAGTGGACAGTTTGATTGACTTGGAGTTACATTGTGTTGTTTAAGTGTTCCCTTTATTTTTTTGAGCAGTGTATATCACACACTGCCATTCAAAAGTTTGGGGTCGCGTCGAAATTTCCTTGTTTTTGAAAGAAAAGCGTTTTTTGTCTGTTTTAAAATAACATCAAATTGACATCAACATCAAATCTACGTAGGCGTACAGTGGCCCATTATCAGCAACCGTCACTCCTGTGTTCCAATGGCACGTTGTGCTAGCCAATCCAAGTTTATAATTTAAAAAGCTAATTGATAGTTAAACCCTTTTGCAATTATTTTAGCATAGCTGAAAACTGTTGGCTGATTTTTAAAGCAGCAAGAACCTTCTTTTGACTAGCTGAGTATCTGGAGCATCAGTATTTCTGTGTTTGATTAAAGGCTCAAAATGTCCAGAAACAAAGACCTTTCTTCTGAAACTCGTCAGTCTATTCTTGTTCTGAGAAATGAAGGCTATTCCATGCGAGAAATTGGCAAGAAATTGAAGATCTCTTATAACGTTGTGTATGACTCCCTTCACAGAACTACTCAAACTAACAGGGATGTACATTTACATTACATTTAAGTCATTTAGCAGACGCTCTTATCCAGAGCGACTTACAAATTGGTGCATTCACCTTATGACATCCAGTAGAATAGTCACTTTACAATAGTGCATCTAAATCTTAAAGGGGGGGTGAGAAGGATTACTTATCCTATCCTAGGTATTCTTTAAAGAGGTGGGGTTTCAGGTGTCTCCGGAAGGTGGTGATTGACTCTGCTGTCCTGGCGTCGTGAGGGAGTTTGTTCCACCATTGGGGGGCCAGAGCAGCGAACAGTTTAGACTGGGCTGAGCGGGAACTGTACTTCCTCAGTGGTAGGGAGGCGAGCAGGCCAGAGGTGGATGAACGCAGTGCCCTTGTTTGGGTGTAGGGCCTGATCAGAGCCTGGAGGTACTGAGGTGCCGTTCCCCTCACAGCTCCGTAGGCAAGCACCATGGTCTTGTAGCGGATGCGAGCTTCAACTGGAAGCCAGTGGAGAGAGCGGAGGAGCGGGGTGACGTGAGAGAACTTGGGAAGGTTGAACACCAGACGGGCTGCGGCGTTCTGGATGAGTTGTAGGGGTTTAATGGCACAGGCAGGGAGCCCAGCCAACAGCGAGTTGCAGTAGTCCAGACGGGAGATGACAAGTGCCTGGATTAGGACCTGCGCCGCTTCCTGTGTGAGGCAGGGTCGTACTCTGCGGATGTTGTAGAGCATGAACCTACAGGAACGGGCCACCGCCTTGATGTTAGTTGAGAACGACAGGGTGTTGTCCAGGATCACGCCAAGGTTCTTAGCGCTCTGGGAGGAGGACACAATGGAGTTGTCAACCGTGATGGCGAGATCATGGAACGGGCAGTCCTTCCCCGGGAGGAAGAGCAGCTCCGTCTTGCCGAGGTTCAGCTTGAGGTGGTGATCCGTCATCCACACTGATATGTCTGCCAGACATGCAGAGATGCGATTCGCTACCTGGTCATCAGAAGGGGGAAAGGAGAAGATTAATTGTGTGTCGTCTGCATAGCATTGACAGAGCCAAGTGACTTGGTGTATAGCGAGAATAGGAGAGGGCCTAGAACAGAGCCCTGGGGGACACCAGTGGTGAGAGCGCGTGGTGAGGAGACAGATTCTCGCCACGCCACCTGGTAGGAGCGACCTGTCAGGTAGGACGCAATCCAAGCGTGGGCCGCGCCGGAGATGCCCAACTCGGAGAGGGTGGAGAGGAGGATCTGATGGTTCACAGTATCGAAGGCAGCCGATAGGTCTAGAAGGATGAGAGCAGAGGAGAGAGAGTTAGCTTTAGCGGTGCGGAGCGCCTCCGTGATACAGAGAAGAGCAGTCTCAGTTGAATGACTAGTCTTGAAACCTGACTGATTAGGATCAAGAAGGTCATTCAGAGAGAGATAGCGGGAGAGCTGGCCAAGGACGGCACGTTCAAGAGTTTTGGAGAGAAAAGAAAGAAGGGATACTGGTCTGTAGTTGTTGACATCGGAGGGATCGAGTGTAGGTTTTTTCAGAAGGGGTGCAACTCTCGCTCTCTTGAAGACGGAAGGGACGTAGCCAGCGGTCAGGGATGAGTTGATGAGCGAGGTGAGGTAGGGGAGAAGGTCTCCGGAAATGGTCTGGAGAAGAGAGGAGGGGATAGGGTCAAGCGGGCAGGTTGTTGGGCGGCCGGCCGTCACAAGACGCGAGATTTCATCTGGAGAGAGAGGGGAGAAAGAGGTCAGAGCACAGGGTAGGGCAGTGTGAGCAGAACCAGCGGTGCCGTTTGACTTAGCAAACGAGGATCGGATGTCGTCGACCTTCTTTTCAAAATGGTTGACGAAGTCATCTGCAGAGAGGGAGGAGGAGGAGGATTCAGGCGTGAGGAGAAGGTGGCAAAGAGCTTCCTAGGGTTAGAGGCAGATGCTTGGAATTTAGTGGTAGAAAATGGCTTTAGCAGCAGAGACGGAGGAGGAAAATGTAGAGAGGAGGGAGTGAAAGGATGCCAGGTCCGCAGGGAGGCAAGTTTTCCTCCATTTCCGCTCAGCTGCCCAGAGCCCTGTTCTGTGAGCTCGCAATGAGTCGTCGAGCCACGGGGCGGGAGGGGAGGACCGCGCCGGCCTGGAGGATAGGGGACATAGAGAGTCAAAGGATGCAGAAAGGGAGGAGAGGAGGGTTGAGGAGGCAGAATCAGGAGATAGGTTGGAGAAGGTATGAGCAGAGGGAAGAGATGATAGGATGGAAGAGGAGAGAGTAGCGGGGGAGAGAGAGCGAAGGTTGGGACGGCGCGATACCATCCGAGTAGGGGCAGTGTGGGAGGTGTTAGATGAGAGCGAGAGGGAAAAGGATACAAGGTAGTGGTCGGAGACTTGGAGGGGAGTTGCAATGAGGTTAGTGGAAGAACAGCATCTAGTAAAGATGAGGTTGAGCGTATTGCCTGCCTTGTGAGTAGGGGGGGAAGGTGAGAGGGTGAGGTCAAAAGAGGAGAGGAGTGGAAAGAAGGAGGCAGAGAGGAATGAGTCAAAGGTAGACGTGGGGAGGTTAAAGTCGCCCAGCACTGTGAGAGGTGAGCCGTCCTCAGGAAAGGAGCTTATCAAGGTATCAAACTCATTGATGAACTCTCCGAGGGAACCTGGAGGGCGATAAATGAAAAGTAAAGCCACTGTGTGCAAGAAATGTGTGCACAAAATTATTTTTTTTGTGAGTATGAAACATTTCTGGGATTTATTTCAGCTCATGAAACATGGGATCAACACTTCACTTGTTTCGATTTTTACATGTTTGTTTTGTAAACCAAGATTGGTTGAGTCAATGCATTGTCACACTCTGGCTGGGAAATTGAGTTGGAAATTGAAAATCATGTTGTGTGGTGTTTGTTTCTGGTCTGATTAGGTGAAGGCCCTCTGTTTAGATAGGACTTCCTCTGCAATGGTAACTATAGTAACAGAGTAGTACTACTAGTAGAAAACCTAAGCCTCTTGTAGGACATCAATACGACTCAATTTCATTGGTCTTGGCCCACTGTTCCTCCTCTCGGAAGTATCAAATCAATACACGGCAGCGTATCCAAACCATAACTCTTACACATCCCCCATTTTATGCCCTAGCTCTGACAGTACAATGTATTTTCCATCCATGGGCTTTGCAGCAGTGCTATATTTCCACTTCTTTGAATGACTTCAATATGCAGCCGCCAGTTGCCATCCCCTACCAGCGTCGTCGAGCAACAGTCAAAATCAGTGATTCCCCATCTTGACCGCCTCCAGCCTCGATTGCCAAGATTTCCCCCCTTTTGATGCAACCACAAGATAGCCTCCGAAATTTGACTTTAACGGAGCTGTCGTTAAAATTGCATTAAAGCATATTAAGGCGTAATTAGATATTAGTCAGTAATCTTGTGTAATTACAAAGACTAAGTCGTGGCGCGCGAGCAAAGAGCGTGATGTGGTAAATGAATTGTGTACACATTCGACTGATACCTTATGTGTAATCAGTAAAGAGGTGCACTGACATATGTAATCAGAAGAGGAAAGGGGAAGATTAAAGGGTTGACGACTATTGAATCACACACCCCTGTCATGGAGCAGTGGCTTGACTGAATTAGAACATGGTGATCCAATGGCCTCCACTTTCAGACCGACCAAGAGATGCAGCTGTAGATACGAGACAGTTGATCTGTATCCCAAATGGCACTGTATTCCATATGTATTGCACAATTGTTTTATATATATACTTTGGATTGCAGTCTAAATGAAAGCATCCAGCAAAATGTTGTATAACGTAACTGTAGGGAAATGGTGTAGCCTGCACCAGTGTTGGTTCTATTTAAAGGTTCACCTCTGCAAGAGCACACTGTAAGAAGGATAGCAGTATTTTATTGTAGTACTAAATGTTGTTTGATGTATCACCAAGTGCTATAACAGCCTCCACTCTTCTAGGGAGGCTTTCCACTAACTGTTGGAACATTGCTGTGGGAACTTTCTACCATTCAGCCACAATCAATAGTGAGGTCGGGCCCTGATTTTATTTATTTTTGTTGTTTTTTTTGTTGTTTTTTTGGTCAGTGCTCTGCAGGCCAGTCAAGTTCTTCCACACCGATCTCGACAAACCATTTCTCTATGGACGTTGCGTTGTGCACAGAGGCATTGTCATGCTGAAACAGGAACGGGCCTTTTCCTGAACTAAAAATTGGAAGCACAGAATCGTCTAGAAGGTAATTGTATGCTGTAGCGTTACGATTTCCCTTCACTAGAACTAAGGGACCTAACCCGAACTATGAGAAACCGGAACCGTTCTTTTGGCACCAAACGCAGATTCGTACGTCGGACTGCCAGATGGTGAAGCGTGATTCATCACTCCAGAGAACGCGTTTCCACTGTTCTGGTGTCCAATGGCGGAAAGCTTTACACCACTCAAGCTGACCATTTGCATTGTGCATGGTGATCTTGGGCTTGTGTGCGGCTGCCCGGAAATGGAAACCCATAACCTGGCCTCCACAATCACCCAACCTCAACCCAATTGAGATGGTTTAAGATGAGTTTGTCCGCAGAGGGAAGGAAATATCTACATAGGCGTACAGAAGCCCATTTATCAGCAACCATCACTCCTGTGTTCCAATGGCACGTTTATCATTTTAAAAGGATAATTGATCATTAGAAAACCCTTTTGTGATTGTTAGCACAGCTGAAAATGGTTGTGCTGATTTTAAAGAAGCAATAAAACTGGCCTGTAGGCGAGTTGAGTATCTGGAGCATCAGCATTTGTGGGTTCGATTACAGGCTCAAAATGGCCAAAATGGTCTAGTCTTTTTCTGAGAAATGAAAGCTAGTCCATGTGAGAAATTTCCAATAAACTGAAGATCTCGTACAGTGCAGTGTACTATTCCCTTCAAAGAACCGTGCAAACTGTCTCTAACCAGAATAGAAAGAGTGGGAGGCCCCGGTGCACAACTGGCTGGGTTGTGTTTCGGAGGACGCATGGCTCTCGACCTTGGCCTCTCCGAGTCCGTACGGGAGTTTCAGCGACGAGACAAGACTGAAACTACCACTTGGATACCACAGAATTGGGGAGAAATAGGGGTAAAAGAGAGACTGTGGCAGAAACATTATGTACAAAATAAGTTACAAATAACTCGAACAAACACACAATAGCACAATTGATTAAACGGCAGCCATCTCCTCTGGCTCCATTACTAGACCCATCCTCAATGATTGTGAGAAAAGCATTGCGAGCGATAGGCCGACACAAGGGAACAAGCGTATAGTAAGTGATCAGATTGCATCTGGAGAGCCACCTAATTGTATGATCATGTTGATCCTTTCACAATGGAAATGCTATATATGACATTCTTCCTCACGTCTCTGTGCTAGTTAATAAACAATGATTAGTAATCGGATACTGTAGATGGGCAGTGACTCTGAATTAGCATCCTGCTGAGGTTGCAGTGTTATTGTGCTGCTGATTATCCCTCTGCTACTGTGCTTGGCTTCATTAAGGATGAGGGCTGCATCCCCTTGAGAATGATGCCCCTATTTGTTCCAGTCAGAAATAGCATTAGCATCTAATTTGGAACCCATTGGAACTCATCTCAGCGCATAGCCCATCTCATTGCCATTTGGGAGCAGCACTTTACAATATCGTGCCTAGGTTACTGAGAGAGTCACATCATGGTCACCCATGTATTTGTAATGTGTGCCAGTAAGCCAAGCACTAGTAAAGGATGATATACACAGTAAGTTGTGAATGTTAACTCTCGCATTTATTTAGACAACAGTGGGCCACATTAAATGGGCTTGTGGACCGGATCTGGCTCGCGGTCCACCAATTTGAGACCCCTGTTATACAATGGTCTATCGATAAGGATGTGTTTGCAGCATGTTGTGACTTATTGCACATGTGGAGGGTAACTAGAGACATTCAGTAGTCTATAACCCCACACACACACACACACACACACACACACACAGCTGTGTCTGAAGGTTTTACCTGAACTATCTGCAGTTCACAGCCAGCCCAGCTCTTACTGTAGATCCCATGTACATTCACTGACTAGTCGTTTGGAGAGAGTTGTGAGATGGAGAGAGAGGTTCATTTTCTGCTTTTGTGCCCCTGTCCTCACCCACAGAGCTGTAATTAGCATGGCTTTTGGTTCACACGTAAAAAGGGACAGGTCCCGCAGGGGTGTGTGTGTGTGTGTGTGTGTGTGTGTGTGTGTGTGTGTGTGTGTGTGTGTGTGTGTGTGTGTGTGTGTGTGTGTGTGTGTGTGTGTGTGTGTGTGTACACATGTGCACTCTAAGCCCCCATTCATCAAAGCAGTGGTTGACTGTGCCAGGCCATAGCTGTAGATTAATCTGCCTGCAGCCGCACACTGAGATCCGCACTCCCCCTGCCCATTAATCTAACGCTTGGTCCGTGTGTGTGCACACTAGGTTTGTATCCATAGATTTATGAATATGCTGACTTGAATACATACTGTCTTCTACAGCATCTGTACCTGTTTTTTTTATAGGGGGTTGCCTTTTTCAACAGTAGCTAATATTTGGGTGAGAAGGAGGCCTCATTCAGGCAGGTTTGCGGTAATGGTATAGAGAGGTGGACAGTGAGAGGGCAGACCTAACACCGCCAGCCAACAAGCTACAGGGGAGACTAACTGGAGAGTGGGAGGGGAATTTTAAATCCAATCGATATAGTGCAACTGAAGAGGCAGAAGTGCCTTAAGTCATTTTTGTCAGTCAGTTGGCCAAATATAAGTGAATACAGGAGATGAAGTAAAAAGGAAGCTTTGTTTTGTTGTCTGGCAGTGTTCCAATCACAGATGGTCTAGAGACTCTAGAGGAAAGGAAGTTGAAATAGAAGCCCTCTTACCTTTGCTGGGGTTGAGTCCAAAAGTGTGCGTGTGTGTGTGTGTGTGTGGTGTGTGTGGGATGGGCACGGTTGATCGAATATCGAACAGACGTTAGTTTTTGATTACTTCGGTGAGTGTTCAGTGAAAAAGCGTTGTCTAAAATGAAATTATCCTTGTGACACTTTTACCTACAAGGATATACCATGACATTTGAAATTCTTAATTTAACAAAGCAAACTTGAATGTAGTTTATGACACGTTGAGCTACTGCTGAGCATTTGGCCCTCCAGGCTGTTCTGACATCGGTATGCTATTTTCCCTACTTTAAACGGCAATAACAGGTGCTCGCCTATCGGCGGTTCCACTAGACCTGAAAAACTGATCAATGCAAAACACCTTTTTTGTAACAATCACTTCTATCATGTCAAAAATCAGACTTCTCTTTAGCTGTTGCTTACAAATTACCGGAGAAATCACACTGTCCTCTGTTTACCTCAGCCATGTGCATTTGCGTCATTCTGATTGGTTGAGACAGTCGAGCAATTTTTTCGACAAAAAGGAAATCACAAAAACTGAATAGTAAAATAATTTCAAATGCCTATCGTGTGTGTGTGTGTGTGTGTGTGTGTGTGTGAGAGAGAGGACTGCTTGGTGACATAGTATAGCTATCTGCCTTTACCACAAATAGTATAGCTAATCTTTTGACATTTCTTTTGAACCACTCTCTAAATTCAACCAAGTTACCTGCCATGACGTGACCCATTATGATATAGTTACTCCAACTCCAACACTGTCTCAATTGTCCACCATTTTGGAGACACTGTGCTTTGTCATAGTACTCCACTCAACCCCAAGTTGTCTATTCAGTCCTCAACAAGTCTCCTCTTTTCTCATTTGATGTACTTTTCTTTTTCTTTTTTTCTTCTTCAAATCCACTCCTAGTCCCTCTTAACTTTCTCTCTCTCTCTCTCCATCTCATCCCCTCTTCTCTCTCTTCAGGCATTCTCCCCTCATCCTCTACTCCTCTGTGCTCTCTCTACCCGGCCATGCTACACTGCTCTGTGTATTAATTGTGGTTTGATAAATTCCCTACTGTGGCTTTGTGGGATTGTGGAGTCAATGACTCAGAACTGCAGCGGCGAGAAACTCCACAGAGGCGTTTCGCCCGGCTGCTACCGGAAGGCGAGGAAAGGAGCTATGTTGGCACCGCCGCCAAGAAACTAGCAGCTTGACTCCAAATTGCTCTCATCTTGAGGCATCTTAAGCGGCCGCCTTTTAACTCTGAGATATTGATAATTAAAGATGCGTTATTATAGCAGCTGTTTAGTCATTGATCTGGAAAGCTTTATCTCTCATACATCCTGTATGGTTGTGTTTGTTTAGAGAACCGATAGCCATGAGGTAAAGCTAAAGAGGTGCCTCTGTTGCCAAGCAGATTTGCGTAGGATTTCGGAGGAGGTGCCAAGTGATGGTTGGTCATTTATTTATAGACTCCTAAGGTGATCCTTTTACATTAACTTTGTCGTTCTAGTTCTCTCTCACGTCCCATTTTACTGGCCCTCATAGGTTCTCCTGTCTCTAGTTAGCTACTCTGTAATGGGCATCATTAAAACCGTAGCTGGCATTTCAACATATTTTTTATTTATTTTTTTACACTTAACCATTTTTGCCATTCTTTGGCCATAGTCACCCACAAATACCAATACACAGACTAATTTAGCTTTGTTAACTGCTCACTGTGTGTTGAGGCATGGTTGCATAAGGTGTAAAACTGCAATAAAATCACCAAAAGTTACTTTCTCACCAAGACCTTATAGCCAACGATGCTTTCACACAACACCCCTTGTCAACAAAAAAAAAATCAATCTTGAATAATGAGCCGCGTCGCAGGTAAAAAAGTTAATATACAAAGGCGTTAAGTAACAAGTCGTTATGAAATCACATCAAATCTAGAGTATGTAATGACTGCAGTAAGTACAGTACTGTTGGAGGTGGATGGGAGGAGGGAGCTCGGGATGAAAGAGGGAGAGCATGTGACAGTCACGCCACCATAGCCCTGCTTTGAGACCATGAACCAGGTAAAGTTAGCAGGCTGCCAGCCAATCAGGAGGAGCAAATCAGAGCCCCGAGTCATTAGGGTAAACGAGCGAGGGGGATTTACAGGAGTCGGGCTAATGCATAGTAATCGGCAGGAATTATTTTCTATCTAGCTCCCCAATCCCGCACATTGCCACAAAGGCCTTCCACAACGAGCGTAATTAATTAGACTCTACTTTCTCCACTGCATTTCTATCACTGGCCAAAATCACCTACTTGTTAAGAAATTATATTGAAGATTAAATTAGGGATTTTAAAATCAAGGTCTCCCAGAAGAAGGTGCCTATGGGCGAAATACAATTAATAATTATGCTAAAGTGCATTATGTAGCCAGATGAAGATAGTTTCAAGGAATAAGTGAGTCATCGTTGGCTGCTTCCTGCTAGCATACCCAAGCATAAATTGAATAACATGTATTGAATGGTTAGAGGATAGAGAATTATCTATTCATAGATTGAGAATAGAGTCACCTTGACAATGTCTATGCATAATGGAAATGGAAACTGTGATATTTCTTGTGCTGCTCATTGTATGTAACAGTGCAGTTGATGGCAGTATTCAGAGAGAGAGAGAGTCCTTTTTGTTCAGTTATGCTTTAATTCACTTTGAGGTACTACTGAGATCCTTTTCCAAACAATGTTTATCAATTTCAATAAATATTTATTCTGTAAATACACTGACTGGACAAAACATTAGGAACACCTTCCTAATATTGAGTTGCACTCCCTTTTGCCCTCAGAACAGCCTCAGTTTGACAGGACATGGACTCTATAAGGTGTCAATGTTGGCTGGATTTTATTTGGGTGGTGGACCATTCTTGATACACACGGGAGATTTTGAGTGTGGAAAAACCCGGCAGTGTTGCAGTTTTTGACACATCAGATCCAGTTCGCCTGGCACCTACTACAGTAACCCGTTCAAAGGCACTTAAATATGTTCTTGTCCATTCACCCTCTGAATGGCACACGTACACAATCCATGTCTCAATTGTCCTCCCCCTTCATCTACATTGACTGAAGTGGATTTAACTGTAACGTTAATTAACAAGGACCATAGACTAACCAGGTGAATCCAGGTGAAATCTATGTCATGGAAAGAGCAAATGTTTTGTGTACTTGGTCTTCCTTGTGCCCCTTTATGGTGTTTGCTTTGGGTGGGTGAGATGGGGGAGTCTGTTTATCTCGTGAGGAGTTGAGTTTAATCTTTCTCTCGCACTCTCTCTCTCCCTCTCTCTGTCCAGGGCGGGCTCTGATGAGATTGACAGACAGGAAGCTGGAGCGAATGGGCATCATGCAGGAGGGCCAACGGCAGTATATCCTCCAGCAGGTCCTGCAGCTCCGCGTCAGAGAAGAGGTCCGCACCCTGCAGCTACTCACGCAAGGTACAACTCTCACCATGGTAGCGTCTCAAATGGCACCCTATTCCCTATATAGTGCACCACTTTTCTCCAATGGTAGGAACAGTAGGGTGACAATTGGGATTGCACCTCTGTCATTGGCCATGATGGAGCCGGTGTGACCAGCTTTACAGTGATAGCCTATGAAACGATAGGCCATTTCACTCACCCGATTGCGTGGTCGAGCGGCTTTACATTCAATTGGTTTTAATTGTTCTCTCGGCACTCTTTATGTGGCCAAAGCCAGCCACCTGCACCAATCAACACTACAGCCAATTTACAGTATGTGTGTATTTCTGGACCCTACTCTGCAGTCTGTCTCCCCATCTCACATCGTCCAATCACAACACTGACCCCCTACACCCTGACATCCAGTCATTCTTAGTGATTCGTCTCTCCTCAGCGTTCAGCACCACTCATCACCCACATCACCACCTGTAACTAAAATCAGCATAATCCCCATCAACTTGTCTCTGGCTCTCAACACAGATCTCTTTTGCTTCAGGGGCGAAATCCAAATACCGGGAAACTGTTCTCGTCTCGAATTCTTGTGGTGGTTCTCTTTTGATGCTCCTTTCTTGTTGTCACTGGTTTCTCCCTTGCCACTGGTTGAGGGAGAGCGTGATGCTACACTACTGCCGGGGGAGCGGGGCCCCTTGTGTCCCTAGAAAGGCTTGAACTTGTGCTACTAGAACTGCTGCTGTGAGAATTAGAACGGGGAGGGAGAAATGGGGAGTGGTGTGGAAAGGAGGCAGTGTGAAATGAAGGGAAGGAGCTGGTCAAAGGAGAACTAGATTTACTGTGGAAAGGGCAGGGTGGGTCATTTTAGTGGGGGAAGCGAACACTGAACTAATAAGAGACTGAGAGAGGCTTGAACAGAGGAGAGCTGTTTTTTTTTTTGGAATAAGGGTGTGGGAAGGCAAGACCTAACGGTCAGGGAAGTTGTGGGAAATTACAAAAGGGCAGCATGAAAGAGGAGTTTGTGAGAAAAGGAGAGACTGGAGATGAGATGAGGAGAGCGGTGGTATAATTATTGCAGTGTGCCCAGGCAGAATTAGCCAGACGGACAGTGATTTACCTTAAAGGAGCAGTGGGCCATGGGAGGAAAATAATTATATTCCTCTCCCCTCTCATCGTCTCCACGCAGAGGGAGGATTCTGAAGGATTCTCTACTTTTTATCAACAACAAAGGGGAGTTGTCCTTTCGCTGAACAGTAATGCTCAAGTTGGGTAGAGAGGCTTTGTAGACTGAGGAGGACAATTTGATAAAGTGGCATTGTTTTCCAAAACTGGGCCATTCCATTACATATACTTTCACAACATTGTTCACATTCAAGTACAGTGCCTTCAAAGTATTCATAACCCTTGACTTATTCCACATTTTGTTGTTACAACCTGAATTCAAAAAAGATTCAGATTTTTTTTTATCCTGAAAAACTCCAGTCCTTAACGATTACAAGCATTCCCATAACATGATGCAGCTACCACTATGCTTTAAAATATGGAGACTGGTACTCTGTAATGTATTGGATTTTCCCCAAACAACACAATACTTTGTATTCAGAGAAACAATTAGGTTAGTATTGTGGAGTAACTACAATCTTGTTGGTCCAACCTTGATATTCTCCTAGAACTGTTTTAAAATCACCATTGGCCTCCTGTTGAAATCCCTGAGTGGTTTCTTTCTTCTCTGGCAACTGAGTTGGTAAGGACCCATGTATCTTTGTAGTGACTGGGTGTATTGATACACCATCCAAAGTGTAATAACTTTACCATGCTCAAAAGCATATTCAATGTCTACTTTTATTTTTACCCATTTACCAATGGGTTCCCATCCTTTGCGAGGCATTGGAAAACCTCCCTGGTCTTTGTGGTTGAAATGCACTGCTCGACTGAGGGACCATACAATTAACCATATGTATGGGGTACAGAGGCAATCATTCAAGAATCATGTTAAATCATGGCGCAGTGGTCTAAGGCACTGCATCGCAATGCTAGCTGTGCCACCAGAGATTCTGTGTTCGAGCCCAGGCTCTGTCGCAGCCGGCCGCGACCGGGAGGTCCATGGGGCGACACAAAATTGGCCAAGCAATATCCTTGTCTCATGGCGGACTAGCGACTCCTGTGGCGGGCCGGGCGCAGTGCACGCTGACCAGGTCGCTCGGTACAGTGTTTCCTCCTCCGACCTTAGTTTTAATTTTGTATTAATTTGTAAACATTTCTAAAAACATAATTCCACTTTGATATTATGGGATATTGTGTGTGAGGACCAGTGACAAAAAAATCTAAATTTTAATCAATTTTAAATTCAGACTGTAACACAACAAAATGTGGAAGAAGTTGGTGTGAATACTTTCTGAAGGCACTGTACATGGATGTTCAAAGTGGATCCTCGGTGGGTCCAAGCCTGATGTCTTTGCTGTGAATCTCCATAAAAGGAGTTTGCACAAATACCAACTGCATCAGTTACAGGAAAAATCCTTTCATTTTACAGTGTTAAATAAAATGTTTAATTTATCAAAATTGTGGAAATCTATTGCAGCTCAAGTCGTCTACAAAATCCACAATGCAATGCTCTCTAGAGTATCACAGTATGAATCATAATACCCATAACACCTAGCGGTCAAACAGGGACAATATTCCAAATGTTTTTTTCCACCTTTCATTTTTCCCATAGGTGTTTTTAGAAACACTTGACATAAGGGCTGTGTTTGTGTAGTCTGACCCTTACGTGATGTTTTGATAACTATGTAAATCTCTCTAGGACAACGTGACTAATATAGTCGCCTGTATTTACCCCCCCAAAATATGCTAATTATGCAAATTAGCTGCTAATGTGGCTATCATAAAGACCTACAAATACCATGATGATCTGGACGAGACCGATGAATCGAGGCCAAAGTAAGAATCTCTAACTATCTAATTGGCTACATTTCTTTAAATGGACAATTCTGTGAACTGTCTTGTGCATCTTTTAAATTGACACAATACCTCCTTTTAAATTAACAAAGGTATCAGCTAGAGATAACATGCAGAAGCTTGCAGGGATTTGTAGTTTTGCATGATGCCTACTCTGATGCTAATTAGCTCTTTCGAATGAGACTAAATAGAGCCAAGTATATTGATAAGTCACCTCGTCATAGAGATTTTAAATGGTTATCAATACGTCATGCCAGGGTAAGCCTTCACGAAACACAGCCCTAATTGTAAAGTGTTTTTTAAATTCCCTATGATATAAAAATGATTTAGAACCATTTCCCTGTTTGAACGCTAGGTTTGATGGATATTATGACGCCTCCACTGTGGGGGCTCTATGGGCTGGCTGGCTAGCTTCTCCCACTTTCTGATGCTGTTGAATTTTCTGTTTTCTAATAGCAATTGTACTTTTCAAGAATGAATCGGTGCCCACATTTCATTTTAAAACGGGTTGGATGTTAAAGATGTAGAATTTAGTGATTTAAATAGAAACATTTAACCTAGCAGAAGAGCGTATTCCGACCACATTTACTGGACTTAAGTGTTTGCCACCTTGACTTTCGACTTCATCCATGGATACGAGTCAGATACTTAGTTAAGACACTGTGCTGATGGTGAAAAATGAAATGTCAAAAAGGTTAACAACAAGCAAGGACAAGCGACCATAAAGGGAAAAATGAAATCAATTTAGTACTAAACTGTTAATGTTTTTATTTGATCTGTTGTTCTTGTTTTTACACAATGGACTGTATTCAATCTCCCCGAATTGTCTTCGCTCCATAGAATGGGAATTTAGCGGTTGGTTGTTCAAGAAGATTGTCCCCTCTGTATTGAATATCTTTGCCAAAAAACAATGCATCATTTTTTTATTTCTCCCTGATAGTAACCCTTTATTAGAGGCAAACCTCATTTAACATGCCATTGGATGCATTACTCTTCAACTTGAATTACACCGCTTAAAGAACTTGATACGAAGTTATCTGTCAAGTGTATTGGAGTACTCTGTGGCGATGGATATAGCGGGATATTCATCAGTTAAATGTTAGACGAACAGTATAACCATTAGCAGTAATAACTCAATTCTCCGTCGCCTAACTCCACTTCTTACAATATTGTCTTTGCTACAGGTTCATTAGTAAAGACCGGTCTCTGCACTCACTTCATTCTTAAGCAAGAGTCTTCTCTCTCTAATGAAGTCTTTCCCCCAAGGCCTTCAGTGAAAAGAATACATTTGCACTGTCGTCTAAAGTGCAGAGTTTCCTTGCTCCAGAATCCCTAATGAATTAACTCCCTGATCTGTGGCCTCGAATAGGAATGTCATTCGCCTGGTGATCTTTAATCAGTGTTTCATGGGGATCTTTTATTGAATGTATTCTTACCTCTGGAGTCTTCAGTGTATAGAGTCTTTGCTTTGTGATTTTTTTTCGTTTAAAATGTTGAATTACTCAAACCACCTTGCGGACTGGATTGGCACAGAATTAGAAATTAGAATACTAATAATAGTAATTCATTAGGATCTCTGTAGTTTGACACCCCTGATTTTAGAGTCTTTACTCTGGAGTCTTTAGTGAATATAGTCTTTACTCCAAAGGAGTCTGTGGTAGGTAGTGTCTTTCCTTGGAGTCTTTAGTGAATAGAATGTCTTTACTCTGGAGAAGGAGGCTGAACTGAGTGGTCTTATTTTCTGAGCTCCCTGCACGGCAGGCTTCAGCCCTCTGTGGAGTCAATAGCCCCGGAAAACTCCTCCGTCTCCCACCTCTTTCACTCTCCCCTAAAAGAGACCCCATCTGCACCGGAAAGTTGTCGAGATATGATTGAGGTGAAGAAAAAGTAAAATGCATTTTTAGATGTAATTATTACCTACAAGACCGAAGCTGAGCACTATAATATCACTATTTAATGAAGTCCTCAGTTCTGTTGCTCCCTATTTTAAATGTGTAACACCATGAATGCCTTAGGTACCAATCGGGGCTCATATTCGAAAGGTTAGGAGTCATTATGTAGCAAAGTAATGTGGCCACACTGTTCGTGAAATTGCCTCTGAGCCCTCGCTCATTAGTCGCTAACGTCTGAAAGCTTGGCTACCCACAGTGAGAGACAATGTATCTACATAGCTAATAAATGTTCTGAAATACATGGAATAATTATTTCTGTCTTTGTGAATGCAGACTACATTTACTCCATTTGTTTTGCACCGCATTGAATGCGGCCACGGTAATCAGCCGCCCCGCAGTTGGTATTGAGTGAGAAATGTCGCCCAGGTGTTTTTAAACAAGCCTGGAACAAAACACTGGTGTTTTGAAAGTAATAGTTCTACCTTTTTTGATAACCTCCGGTGACAAGTCCCCTCAATATGGAGTGAAGGCTCCCTGCTTAGGTTACCAATTAGAGTACTGTTCTCCCTCACAAATACCTCAGACCGGACTGTGAGTATGCGGCGGCCATTTTCGTTCTCCTTTTTGTTTCCCTGCCTACTTGCACAGAGGGAGTTGAAGAACGTCAAGGTTAGCCGCTGCAGCACGTCATCTGGTTTTATCCAGGGAGAAGGAAATGCAAGAATACAACAAAACCTTCTTCAAACCTGCCTCACTGTCTCTCAAGGATGTCAGACCTGTAGGGCAGTGAAGCATGAACAACACGTGCAGATCTGTTTAATGAAGCTGAAGGAGAGAGGGCACCCCTGTAGAATTCAAAAGATGGAATACCCAGAGCAGAGAGGGCATGCAGGTAGAATAGCCAGAGGCACTGATCGTACTGTTGTCATACGTGAGGCTCTCTGCAGCATCACCTTTGACCTGTGAACCTGGTAGAAGCACATATTCTGATATCTTTAGCTGATAGACTCAGGCAAAGGCTTTATTAGTTTTGTCATGTCCTACAATGGACCTTTGCAGACAGCATGGACATTGACTTTATCCAAAACAAGTTTATCGTCAGCTTAATAGACTGTTATTATAGATTTAACCTTTCAAACTGTTACTCTGCAAGTCTCTGCACTGAACTTTGCAACTACAATGACCCGGCAGGTCGATTTATAAAGCCGCAAAAAAGCTCAGACTCTTAAAAAAAAAATCCTCTAATATCTGCGGTTTTTCACCGTGTGGAGACCGCACTCATCAATATATATGGAGCAACAATGAGTAATAAAAAGGCATCGCCCTGCCCGAGCTGGTTCCACTCAGTCTGCAGACAGCCATTCCCAACTCCACTCAGGAGTTCAGGCGTCTGCCTGCCTGGGCAGTCAGGCACATGAAGTCAGCTTCCCAGAATTCACTCATGATCTAGCCAACCTGGATCAATAGCAAGCAGGACGCTTTACTGTTAACAACGCCAGCCATTACATATCTCTGGGCCCTGGCTGCTGACACCAACCCTATATGGAGTTTAAAAATGTTTTTTTTAAAAAATGTAACCTTTATTTAACTAGGCAAGTCAGTTAAGAACAAATTCTTATTTTCAATGACTGCCTAGGAACAGTGGGTTAACTGCCTGTTCAGGGGCAGAACGACAGATTTGTTCCTTGTCAGCTCAGGGATATGAACTTGCAACCTTTCAGTTACTAGTCCAACGCTCTAACCACTAGGCTACCCTGACGCCCCAGGTTGCTATAAGACACTATTATAGTGGTGATGAGGAAGAGCTCCACGGACCCTTAGTGTCCAGAAATAATTTAGCCAATCATTGCGATCTGTGGAGTTGCTTTTATCTCAAGATTTCTCGTGTCAATTAACTTGTGACATTCCTGGATTACTATTTATATTAACAGTCTGATTTAATCAACGGATATGATAGTCATTTGAAAAAAAGTTTGGTACAAGACCGTGTACATATCTGACTGTGTTAGGCAAAATCACGACATATCCCATTGAGCCAAGCGGGGAGAGGAATTTGTCACAGTTCCGAGACCAGTCAAAAACATCCTGCTAACCCTATGCCAATGACGCTGGTGGATCTCAAAACTGAACTTGGATCCACGTTAAGTCGCAATGATATCCTTCTCCTCAGTCTTATGACCGATACTGTATCTCGAACCAGTCATGACTATTCAACAAAACAAGCTTTCTTTACGGCAAATTTCTTAGTTGCATGATTGTTTAACTAGCAAAGGCGTTTTGAAGTTGAGGGTGCAGTATTTAAGAAGTTTGGCAATGAGGATGAAAATGAGCATTGTTCAGCTAGCTGGGGAAAATTAACTTGGGCTAATTCAGGGAGCAAAAAGTTTGATTAAACAATTGACTGAAACAAATAAATGAGATTACTACTTATATTTTAAGGAAATCGATATACAATTTTGAAATTAACTGTAACTCTCAATAGTAAAAGAAAGATTCATGGTGATGTCGCTTCCGGATAGAGTAGATTCCTCCTCCTCACCACTCTATCCAGTATAGAGGTTTTGGTGGGTTTATGTGTTGCCATGGTAACCTTAAAGTCGTGGATTGTGTGTCATAGATCATTAATGTAGTTTGGAGTGTAGCCATTCTTTTCATGTACTGGTCTTGCTTATTTGGAGGTCTTTTTTAATTTGATGTCTTGTTGTAATTTAGTGTCTCGTTCTTTCGCTCTTCTATCTTGGCACCTTTTTTTAGTAGCTGGTCAATCTTTATCTCAAGGTGTTTGTCTCCATTTGGTCTTTTCAGTTAACCTCTATCGATCTTAACATATAGGCGTGGAACAGATGGGATATGTTAGCACATGTTGCCATAGGTTCACATGAATGGCTGTAAACATTTGAAGACACAGGGAGAGCGAGAGAGCAAGGGCATTTTGAGAAAACGTAGGTGTCTCAAGGGGGTGCGTAAAAGGAAATGATGTATAGAATGCTGGATCATCGTTTGTGCTCAGGATTTATGATACCGCAATTAGCGGTAGCCGCGGCGCTACACCTAATGATCCATTATCATTGTAACATCTCATGTCGAGGGCAAATTTGATTGATGTCAGTAATTATCTTTTCAGTCAGTAGTTCTCAAAGTAGCGGTCGAGACAAAACGTGTCCCCGAGAATTGTCTCTCTCGCGTGTCACTGAGCCTTTGGGCCCGCCCTGCAACCTCATTGGATGGCAATCGAATTGCTAGGGGGCTGGCCCACATGGGCCAAGCTTGCAGTACTCAAAATGGCACCGCACAGGCAGAACACTTTTGAAGAGACTTTGAGGACCATCCTCAAATTGCTTCCCAAATAAATGCTTCACAGAGTTCAATTAAGACACATCTCAACATCAACTGTTCTGATAAGACTGCGTGAATCAGGCCTTCATGGTCGAATTGCTGCAAGGGAAACCACTACTAAAGGACACCAATAAGAAAACTTGCTTGGGCCAAGAAACACGAACAATGGACATTAGACCGGTGGAAATCTGTCCTGGAGTCCAAATTTGAGATTTTTGTTTCCAGCCGCTGTGTTTTTGTGAGACGCAGAATATGTGAACGGGTGATCTCTGCATGTGTGGTTCCCACTGTGAAGCATGGAGGAGGTTGTGTGGGGGTGCTTTGGTAACACTTTCAGTGATTTTATTTAGAATTCAAGGCACACTGAACCAGCATGGCTACCACAGCATTCTGCAGAAAACGCCACCCCATCTGGGTTGCGCTTAGTGGGACGAGCATTTGTTTTTCAACATGCGGACGACCCAACACACCTCCAGGCTGTGTAAGGGCTATTTGACCAAGAAGGAGAGTGATGGAGTGCTGCATCAGATGACCTGGCCTCCACAATCACCCCACCTCAACCCAATTGAGATGGTTTGGGATGAATTGGACCGCAGGGTGAAGGACAAGCAGCCAACAAGTGCTCAGCGTATGTGGGAACTCCTTCAAGACTGTTGGAAAAGCATTCCAGGTGAAGCTGGTTGAGAGAATGTCAAGAGTGTGCAAAGCGTTCTTCAATACAAAGGGTGACTACTTAGAATCTCAAATATATTCTGATTTGTTAAACACTTTTTAAAAACTTTTTTTACTACAGTACATGATTCCATATGTGTTATTTCATAGTTGATGTCTTCACAATTATTCTGCAATGTAGAAAATAGTTCAAAATAAAGACTGGGAGACTCGTCAGGTTTGAGGAAATGATGACCGGTGCAAATTAGACATCCTTGATGTAAAAACTGCTCCAGAGCGCTCAGGACCTCAGACTAGAACGAAGGTATACCTTCCAACAGGCAGACGACCCTAAGCACACAGCCAATACATCGCAGGAGTTGCTTCGGGTCAAGTCTCTAAATGTCGCCGAGCGGCCCAGACAGAGCCTCGACTTGAACCCCATCCAACATCTCTGGAGAGACCTGAAAATGGCTGTGCAGCAACGCTCCCCATCCAACCTGACATGGCTTCAGGGTCTGCAGAGATGAATGTGAGAAACTCCCCAAATACGCTTGTAGCATCATACTCAAGAAGACTCGAGGCTGAAATCTCTGTCAAAGGTGCTTCAACAAGGTACTGAGTAAGGATCTGAGTACTTAAGTATGTCATTTTATTTTTTATTGGCAAAATATCTAAAAACCTGTTTTTGCTTTGTTATTATAGTGTATTGTGTGTAGATTAGTGGGGGGCAATTTAATACATTTTAGAATAAGGTTGTTACGTAACAAAATGTGGAAAAATTCAAGGGGTCTGAATACATGTATTTTTTTTTGTAGAACTGTCACATAAAAAACAAAACATTGTTCATATTTTTGCTCATGTTTAGCTCACATAATATAATTTAAAAGTAGGCATAAGGTGTCTAATAGACTTAACATGGCAAAAACAAATGTAGACCTTAATAAATGCATTTCTATAGCTTGCAAAATATTTTTCACAATGGTTGGGGAGTGCCAAGATGGTGGCTTTAAAGCAGCGCCCCCCCTGTCAGTCATCGAATGTATTTTTAAATCATTGGAGGGATGCAACGCCGTTCTGCCATGAGAGATTCCAGAATTTGGTGTTTTGTTTATGGTGTTCGGAAAACGCTGTCTCAGGCACTGCTCCAGGATCTCCCATGAGTGTTCAATTGGGTTGAGATCTGGTGACTGAGATGGCCATGGCATATAGTTTAGATTAGTTGTAATGCCCATCAAACCATTCGGTGACCTCTCGTGCCCTGTGGATGGGAGCAGTAGCGCAGCTTAATCATGACGGGCCCAGGTGAACCCAAAAAATTCCGGGCCCCTATCTCCACCCATATTTCCCTTTTTTAATTAAAATAATTTTGTTGGTAAGGATGTGTTAATATTGTTAAGCATTATAACAACAGTGGAGAACCTAATCGTAGGGCACATTTGAAGGTGTTACCGGCAATATAGCCAATACAAAATCAAATGGTATACATTCAGCAACATGGACGACGGTCAGAAATGGACCCGTCGATCAGCACCACAGAAAGAACAAAGTGGTCGAAAACACCCTATTTTATCTGCAAATAATAGGGAATAGCCTATATTATAAAACATAAATATATAGATCAATCTCTTGACTGAAACGCAGCTAATGACATACCGGTATTTCAAATGATTTGCCTCCCGCAGAGGCCTATAGCAAAAACAACCCGCCAGAAAATCAATCAAGTGGAGCATTCAAACAGATGAATTAAATGGCAGCATGCCTTTTAACGGTATATGATGCGTATGTGCTTACTATTATTCTTATAGCCTAGTGAAGCGTATAGGCTATGATGACAATGAAATGGCTCAGTGGCCGTGCACCAGAACATGGTTTCCTAAGACCGATCGAGCATAGTCGTAGATTGACGAGCAATGTAAATGAATCTCAACAAAGCATGATTTATATAGGCTGTCTGGGTAGCCTGCCTTTTAAAAATATAAGCTTACTCACTCATTTTGATTGGCATTCGGCGGGCATTGCGCTCTGTTCAGTCGTTGACTATGGCCTTCAAATCCGTGGTCCTGGCCCTGGTGTTTTCAGTGGACAGAATGGCCAACCCACGCAGTCTCTCCTGTCCCATGCTGCTCCTCCAGGTATGATTTTAATTATTTTCAGTTTGGAAAAGGAGCGCTCGGAACTGGTTACCTTTACCGGCAGAGTCATAAAAAGGAGCATCGCTGTAACTACTTCCCCAAATGTAGCAGTGACTGAATCCACAATTAGCAGCTTGGCCAGGTCTCTCACTGTAGTGTGCTTTGCTATATCCTTCTTAAAACAGGCCCTGAAAGAGCGTAATTGACCATGTATATTGCTGATATATCTTGCTGTAATGTTCAGCCAGCCGGCTGGCGTTCTTGTAGAGCACATCATCATTTGCGTTGGCCAGGGTAGTGGGATGGATGGAGTCTGACTCTGTTGCCCGCCGACTTTGACATCTGTTTGACAGCTGATGGATAACGATGTCACGGTTTTGCATTAAAGACGTTGACTTTAAAACTACTCTCCCCATCAGACAGTCGCTCGTCCTCGCATAGCGCATCAAAATGACGCCTCGCCTTCCTTCTCCGATTTGTCTTCAAATGCGTTCTGAGCTCCCCATTTGTCGGCAAGGGTCTTTGCAGTGACTTTTGGCCTTTTCAAAATCCGGTGGGAATCCGGACAGGACCTATATCATGTCCTTGAGTAGGCTGACTGCTCTGTGCAGGTCTGCGTCTTTGGCCTGACGCATTTTGGAGACTACGTTCACATTTTCTAAAACCGTAGTTTGCAGAACGACAAAATCAAAATGTCTTCTGCAAAATCAAATATACCACTCAACATTGACCATCTCTTTATGCTATGCCCGAAGAAGGTGTATAAACAGTTCAACAGTATCATAAAACGGTTTAATCTCTGGCGCATTTTTGACGGTTGTCGCTGAGAGCCAGGTTAAGACTATGCGCTGTGCAAAGCACATAAACGGCAAGCGGCTCTCCTTCGGATATTCTGGCCTGCACACCTGAAATAGACCCCGCTCATGTCAGCAGCTCCATCATACCCCTGCGGAGGACATTTTGAAATATCCAGCCCCTTATCCTCTAAACTGCCCAGGATTTTTAGTTAAAGCTCAGCTGTTGATGTGTCAGCAGTCTCCAGAAGTCCCCATGATGGTCAGATCTGTGGCGAGATTATCTGCATCCCTTATCACGCTCACATAGCGATAAACTTGGCTTAACTGGTCTACTTTGGATACATCTGGTGTGCTGTCCATAATAATCGAGGGGGGTGGGATGGGCCTTCCTGCATCTCTCCCTGATTGTCACACTGCACTCGCTCGGCTAAGATATAAATCAGCTCATTTTGAATCTGAGGACTGAGATAGTTAACGGATCCTGCGGGGCGTTCTGAACTTTCTTTCAGAACTGGGTCGTAAAATGACAGCAGTTCAATTATACTGAGAAAATTCCCACTGTTGGCCTGCCTCAGCTTTTTACGGTGCCCTCTGAATGCCAAATTACCTGATGCAAGTGTGAGAGTTACATTAACTATGCGCTCCCAACACCTGTCGCCAGAAATTTGCAGCGTTACGCACGCCTCTCTCCATTTCTGCGTCAATAGTGCCATTGAGCTTCCATTGCTCATATACCAAACAGGCCCCCATCTGAATCTGGGATGTCTCATGACATTCTATTTTGGATGTTAGATGGCGCCAATCTCTCACCCCATTAACTCCGATCTCCGAACAGCCAGAAAGGCTCACAATGCATGCAATATAGCTTGGACGAATAACATAGCGATGTACGTGGTAATTTGATTTGGGCCTTGGTTGTAGTGGTGTAATACAAACACCGCCTTTCGTCATCTTTTGGAAATGGGCCAGTAGGCTTACGTGAGCCTAATACAATAATGTGCCGTTTGACTTTTGCATCCACATTTGTTGCATAACGCCCCCCTGTCAGTTGGATAGGTAAAAAGGCTGTCTGTCCCATTTCCACCTGTTTCCTCTGCCGCCACGATTCTAGCCTCGCCCTGCTCCTCTTCCTCCCCGCCCGGCCCGGGGATAGCTTGTCCTGCCTGGCATGTGCTCAGGGTCGTATCCTCCGATACCTGACAACCTGTATCCCCCTCTGTCAAAGTTTTTCTCACTTGAGACGCTAAAAGCTGCTGCTGGCGACGATTAACCTACATCCTCTTCTGGTCCTGCTATTTTGCTTGTGCTAGCAATGGCTGCACTTGAACTGCATTTGAAAACAATCTAATTTAACTAATTTTGATACCTCCTTTGCTTTCAAATTTTGTGTTGATACATTGCTGATTTTTAAATCGGCAGTCTATTCTTGACTTTCTCAATTTTTTGGGGGGGGCCGTTGTCTTTTGTTAGCTAGAACTCAACTGTTGCTTAAAACAATGACTGAAACCAACACCGCTTCGGAGAGTATTTTCCCAATGAATCCCAGAATGCATTTCATTATCTTCACATGGTATTGAAACTATTGAATAATATTATTTATTTATCAAATTAATTTGATTTATTGTCAGCAAATCGCTAAAATATCATGCCGACTTATGTAGTGGCAAAAATAACAAACATTTTGTTGGTGAAACCATCAGTGGGATAATTTATCATATAGCCTACGTTAAGGAAAGTTCTAATCCTAGACGTGATGGACCCGCGTCAGCAATTAATACTTGGGCGTGGTGGGGCGGTATTCAAATTACATAGGGGGCCCGCGACTCCGCAGATCTGGACCCAGCAGTGGGCCTATGTATATTATGGGCCCTGGTGCGACCGCTTCGGTTGCTTCGGCTGAAGCTACGCTACTGAATGGGAGCATTGTAATCCTACCTCGGAGAGAGGGCGAGAGATCTAGTTACTGGGTAGTAGTCAGAAATGCATTGATCCCAGCTGTTTCAACATAGCCTACCAGTATTTCATAATCAAGTGTGCACTAACTGGTTTTGGTGTTTTGATAAGATTCGATTTGGCCTCTTGGTTTACAGAATAAATAGTAGGCGAGAAATGACTCATCTTTATAACCGAGACCAAATGAATTCACAGGACTGGGAGGTTCAGAGATCTTCTAACAATTGTATGACTTTATAAATATCTACAGGCAAGGGTTGCCAAGAGGGTGAAATAATATAAATTTAAAAATAAGTTTCATATTATAATTCTCTCGCTCCATTATTCCCCTCTCTGTCAATTTTGCGTGTGCGTGTGTGTGTGTGTGTGTGTGTGTGTGTGTGTGTGCGTGCGTGCGTGCGCGCCTAGGTTGGTTTGCTTGCTCGTTTGATACTACATCCCTGACGATACCCCTGTAATGCTACTTAATATTTCAGTTTGTGTGTCAGGTATCATTGTCTATGTGCATCATCAATTATCCGGATCTGCACGTGCACGCACCACTGTGCACGCCGTCGGAGCCTCCGCAGGCTTAACTTGCCCTCTATTAAAGATTTACGCTCTCCGTGGGGAATTATTAAACCCCAGAGCCCCACTTCGTGACGCTCGGTTTGTAGCATTGTGCCAAGATTAAAGGAGGTTCATTGAAAGGTCTTTTAACCATTCTGGATGATTGATCTCGCTCCAGCCTTAAGAATGCCAGTCTTCTCTCTGTCTCTCGGCCCTAGTTCTCCCTTTCTCGAACCCTTGTCGTGGAAATTCAGTACAGAGAGAGACTTGGTCTTGGTCATTTCTTCAAACAATCTTTATTTAATATTGATTAATTATTGCAATAATGAGCATCGGCCCACCAGTCTTGACTGACTGTTAGGCTGAGAGTCTAGCCTTGACAGACGATGCACAGTTTTTATATAGCTGATACCAAGATTGCTTAGTCAGTCACTTCTAACATTCCCATAAGCCACCTTGGTTATCTACTCAGGATGGTCTTTTACTTAGTTTCCCAGATGCCAGGAAGATAAGACAATGCGGCATTGTTCTTAACTCTTCCAGGCTCTCTCTCTCTCTCTCTCTCTCTCGAGTCGCGCACACACCACATCTTGTCTATAGAATGCTAGCTTTTAAGTTTTTATCACCAACACAAGTCAAGTGTCGGCTTCAAGCTATCTGTAGTAGAACCCATGTTCTCAACACCCAGGCTAGGTGCTGGAGTGGAGACCATAAGACACAGCATTAGCAGGACAGAAATATCTTAGTGTTCGTTATGAAAATAATTGTTACATAGCCAACAAATAAGGTGAATACATAATTTTCCCCCTGACACCCTCTTTTGGCCCCGCTCGTCTAGCAGCCATGTTTTGAGGGACACTCCTGTAATTACACCCTTTGATTATCCTTCATACTGAACTCCTCACCCTGAGAGAGGGAG
Organism: Oncorhynchus keta; assembly: GCF_023373465.1. Classification (NCBI taxonomy): domain Eukaryota; kingdom Metazoa; phylum Chordata; class Actinopteri; order Salmoniformes; family Salmonidae; genus Oncorhynchus; species Oncorhynchus keta. Next base: position 40,550,439 of record NC_068439.1, read on the forward strand.
AGATTTGCTGATGATACAGACCTGGGCTGCCTCAGTGCCTCTGCCAGGCAGCACCACAGTGATGAAGAGCTGTGCCACGCTGAGATATTCAAATCAAAGTCAAATAACATTTTATTGGCCACATACACATGGTTGGCAGATGCGAGTGTCGCGAAATGCTCGTGCTTCTAGTTCCAACAGTGCAGTAATATCTAACAATTCCCAACAATTAACTAATACACACAAATATAAAGGGGTGAATGTGTATATATACAAATAAATATATGGATGAGCGATGGCCGAGCAGCATAGGCAAGGTGCAGTAGATGGTATAAAATACAGTATATACATGTTATTAATGTAAGATATGCAAACATTATTTAGTGGCATTGTTTAAAGTGATCCATTTGTTAGTGTCCAGTGATTGGGTCTCAATACAGTATATACATGTGATAAGAGTAATGTAAGATATGTAGACATTATTAAAGTGGCATTATTTAGTGGCATTGTTCAAAGTGAATTTTGATAAATGCACAAAATCGCCAGTCAAAATGGACGTTCTACCACAGCCACCATATTATTTTTGGGAAGCCTATTTGACTCGAAGTTTGGACGTATAAAGTTTGTATGTGAACTCTTTCTAAGATGCATCCTTTTAGTTTTTCCCGAACTCACTTCACTCATGTATAAGCGTAGAGGGAGGCTTGTGCTGCAGATGCTAGAGAAATAATGCAGAGAAATGATAGATAAAATGTATCAGTGCTCATCGGCCATTGGACATGAACATTACAAAACAAGTTGGGAATCGCAAATTCAACAATGAGTGGTTTGGAAGGAATCTGTGACAATGGCTAACAGTAAGCATTGCAAAGCAATCACTAGCCTGATATTCAGTGGAGTGCTTGTGTGGTCCAAAGTCTAGGGTTAAGTTTCTCTCGTTCAAGTTTAAAATGATTAACATTCAACATTGGCCTTGATGTCAATGAAGCATGATTTGTGCCATGCTCAAAACAACTAACTCGGAACTGTGAAACCTTGAGTTCAAGATGACTGGGAATTCTGGAAAAAACGAGCTCAGACTGGGAAATATGTTTTTGAAAGGTCATCCAACTCGGAATTGTAAGTCTGGAAACTGAAAATCAATGACGTCATGATTCCACCATGAGTTCACAGTTGTCTTGAAAGCACCATAAATCCAGAGAATGCCATACTTTGATGACAAAATATTCGCACGAAGGACCGCTGTGCCACCTTCCTGTTCAAGTAAGCACAGCACAACAATGTGAGTCCAAAAATGTATTGTATGATGCTCCATAAATGATGTAGTATGCCAGGGAGTTATGTATACTGTAGCAAAGACTTAATACTAAATGTATGTTGTGTAGTTAGCTTAGTAGCCCATTTGACCTACTTACCTTAATTTTGCCTACTGTTCTGACTTGGTGGGGCACATGTACTGTTGCCGATAACCTTTTCGTTAGAGAAATGTAATAATTTAATATTGTAAGTGCTTTCATTGTATGCTTAAATGCACCCTTTATTTATCCTACGTTTCTGACTTGGTGTACAGGGAGAACACTAAGAACGGCCCATGTTCTGAATTCTGTCACTGTACATTTCAAGTGCTAAACAAATAGTTATGCTGACTACGTCCGTCCTAGCTCGCTCATTAATGTCTTAATCGAAATTACGGATTGCCTCTTATCCGCTTCTTGTCCCCTCATGCCATAGTTTCTACATTTCAATTGTCATTAGAAACCACATTTGTTTACGCACGTCAGCCATATCAGCTATGTTTTTTTTTAAAGACCGTAAAGGACGCTGAATGAACTGTTTCGCTATCAAACAAAGCTCCGCTAATAGCCAGGTGTAGCAGTGGTAAGATGTTTGGACAGCTTTATGTAGGCCCTAACAGTTTTTGTGCATCATTTGTCACCGTTATAGTGCAATTAGTTTATTATTTAGTGTTGTGGTGTGGCTTTGCTGGCATGCATCCCATTCCCCCCCCACCACCAAAATGTACATGCTAAAATCGTCACTGTTCATATGTCATGGGATTTCCACAATGAGTCGGGCTGGTTTGACCGCACAATTTGTCACAGGAGGCAACCCAGTAAAGTGGGAATGGATTCTTCAGTGAAGTTCCATGTCGTATTCAGAAACCAGGGGTAAGCAACACTTCCTGGAGTGCCGCAGTTACTGCAGGATTTTGTACCAACTAGGCACCATACTTGACCATCTAAGCTAATTGATCAGTTCAGTGATTGCCTAAATTCAACACACATGGTCTTTCAGGTCAGATAAATCAAAGACACAAAGTATTTTAAAAAAAATGTATTTAGGGGGAAAGTATCTAATGACTTGCATTCTATAGTTCTGTACAGACATGATCGTTGTGGCCTTACCCTTTAAAGAACACTTGCTGATCTCCCCTCTCATCTGTGTCTGTTCCATTGAGCAGTTTAACCACTGCGTACACTGCAGGATTTCCAGAACAATGCCTTGTTTGTATCTGTGTGTGTGCACATGTGTCATAGATAATGTGATGGGTTTCTAGGAATTACTGCGCAAATGTTCTTTCCATAGACTTGGAGAAGTCTGTGCAGATTGCAAAGATATATGGTTGTGTCTCGGTCTTGATATATTCCACTCGTTCTATAATGCTGTGAGTGAGCTGAGAAGTTGGCGGCTTGTTGAACATTAGCAACTGATCTGATGCAGAAATCCTTTACATCTATACAAGTAACTGCCACCATAATGGAAACACTTTAGTAAATGAGGGATACAGAGTATGTGCTTCCACACAGGTGTGGTTCCTTGAATTAATTAAGCAATTAACATCCCATCATGCTTAGAGTCATGTATAAAAATGCTGGGCAGGCCATTTCTTTGGCTACCATGGCTGTACCCCCATAGGATGACACTAGATGTCGACCGATTATGATTTTTTTCAACGCCGATACCGATTTATTGGAGGACCAAAAAAAGCCGATACTGATAAATCAGACAATTAATGTTTTTTATAAATACAACAATACTGAATAAACACTAACTTAATATAATACATCAATAAAATCAATTTAGCCTCAAATAAATAATGAAATAACAAAGTGTTGGAGAAGAAAGTAAAAGTGCAATATGTGCCATGTAAGAAAGCTAACGTTTAAGTTCCTTGCTCAGAACATAAGAACATATGAAAGCTGTTGGTTCCTTTTTAACATGAGTCTTCAATATTCCCAGGTAAGAAGTTTTAGGTTGTAGTTATTATAGGAATTATAGGACTATTTCTCTCTACCATTTGTATTTCATTAACTATTGGATGTTCTTATAGGCACTTTAGTATTGCCAGCGCAACAGTATAGCTTCCGTCCCTCCTCGCCGCTACCTGGGCTCGAATCAGGAACACATCGACAACAGCCACCCTCGAAGCAGCGTTACCCATGCAGAGCAAGGGGAACAACTACTCCAAGTCTCAGAGAGAGTGACATGTGAAACGCTATTAGCGCGCACCCTGCTAACTAGCTAGCCATTTCACATCGGTTACACCAGCCTTGTGTGTTCCGGCGCCAACAGAGATGGCCGCCTAGCTTCGCGTTCCTAGGAAACTAGGCAACCAGGGCTGGAAAAACCTTGGATCATTGCTATTCCAACTTCCCATCATATAAGGCCCATGCTCTATTCGGAAAAGCTTACCAGGCCATTTGTTGATCCCTGCCTACAGACAAACTAAAACAAGAAGCTCCCCGCTGAGGTCTGTTCAACGCTGGTCCGACCAATCTGATTCCACACTCCAAGACTGCTTCCATCAGACTGGGAATGTTTTTGAGTCAGACCACAACATTACTGAATACGCTGAGTCGGTGAGTGAGTTCATTAGATACGTCGTTGAAGAATAGCACCGATTTAAAACATTCCCAAACCAAAAACCGTGGATTGATGGCAGCATTCGCATGAAACTGAAAGCGAACCATTGCTTTTAATCAGGGCAAGGTGACTGGAAACATGACCGAATACAAACAGTGTAACTATTCCTCCGCAAGGCAATCAAACAAGCTAAGAACAGTATAGAGACAAAGTAGAATCTCAATTCAACGGCTCAGACATGAGGTATGTGGCAGGGTCTACAGTCAATCACGGATTACAAAAAGAAAACCAGCCTTGTCACGGACCAGGATGTCTTTCTCCCAGGCAGACTAAATAACTTTTTTGCCCGCTTTGAGGACCATACAGTGCCACTGACACGGGCCGCAACTAAAAATGCGGACTCTCCTTCACCTCAGCCGACGTGAGGAAAACATTTAAACGTGTCAACCCTCGCAAGGCTGCAGGCCCAGACGGCATCCCCAGCCGCACCCTCAGAGCATGCGCAGACCAGCTGGCTGGTGTGTTTACAGACATATTCAATCAATCCCTATCCCAGTCTGTTGTTCCCACATGCTTCAAGAGGGCCACCATTGTTCCTGTTCCCAAGAAAGCTAAGGTAACTGAGAAACGACTACCGCCCGTAGCACTCACTTCCGTCATCATGAAGTGCTTTGAGAGACTAGTCAAGGACCATATCACCTCCACCCTACCTGACACCCTAGACCCTTCCAAGTTGCTTACCGCCCAAATAGGTCCACAGACAGATGCAATCTCAACCACACTGCACACTGCCCTAACCCATATGGACAAGAGGAATACCAGGGTGAGAATGCTGTTCATCAACTACAGCTCCGGCATTTAACACCATAGTGCCCTCCAAGCTCGTCATCAAGCTCAAGACCCTGGGTCTCGACCCCGCCCTGTGCAACTGGGTACTGGACTTCCTGATCCCGCCCCCAGGTGGTGAGGGTAGGCAAAAACATCTCCACCCTGCTGATCCTCAACATTGGGGGCCCACAAGGGTCTGATTCCACCCTCTCAAGTACTCCCTGTTCATCACGTGGACGTGGGACGCACGTTCCAACTCAATCATCAAGTCAGACCACAACAGTTAGGCTTGATTACCAACAACGCTGACGGTCAGGGTGAGGTGAGTTCATTAGGAGTGTGGTTTCAGGAAAATAACCTCATTTTAAAACATTCCCAAAACCAGAGGAGATGATTGTGGACTTCAGGAAACAGCAGAGGGAACACACCCCTATCCACATCGATGGAACAGTAGTGGAGAGGGTAGTTAGTTCAAAGTTCCATGGCGTACACATCAGACGAACTGAAATTGGTCCACCCACACAGACAGCATCGTGAAGAAGGCGCAGCAGCGCCTCTTCAACCTCAGGAGGCTGTAGAAATTCGGCTTGTCACCAAAAGCACTCACAAACTTCTACAGATACACAATCGAGAGCATCCTGTCGGGCTGATCATCGCCTCACGGCAACTGTTCTGCCCACAACCGAGGTCTCCAGTGGCAGTGAGGTCTACAGTCATCACCGGGGGATTACCTGCCCTCCAGGACACCTAAACCACCCGATGTCACAGGGAGGCCATAAAGATCATCAAGGACAACAACCAATAGCCACTGCCTGTTCACCCCACTATCATCCAGAGGAGGTCAGTACAGGTGCATCAAAGCTGGGACCGAGAGACTGAAAAACAGCTTCTATCTCAAGGCCATCAGACTGTTCAACAGCCACCACTAACATTGAGTGGCTGCTGCCAACACACTGACTCAACTCCAGCCACTTTAATAATGGGAATTGATCAGGGAAATTATATCAAATATATCACTAGCCACTTTAAACAATGCTACCTAATATGTTTACATACCCTACATTATTCATCTCATATGTATACGTATATACTGTACTCTATCATCTACTGCATCCTTATGTAATACATGTATCACTAGCCACTTTAAACTATGCCACTTTGTTTACATACTCATCTCATATGTATATACTTTCTCAATACCATCTACTGTATCTTGCCTATCACTCTGTACCATCACTCATTCATATATCTTTATGTACATATTCTTTATCCCTAGACCCACTTGTGTCTATAAGGTAGTCGTTTTGGAATTGTTAGCTAGATTACTTGTTGGTTATTACTGCATTGTCGGAACTAGAAGCACAAGCATTTCAACCACACTGCATTAACATCTGCTAACCATGTGTATGTGACAAATAAAAATTGATTTGATCTCGGGAGTTGATAGCCTTGAAGTCATAAACAGCTCAATGCATTTAACACGAAGAGCTGCTGGCAAAATGCACAAAAGTGCTGTTTGAATGAATGCTTACGAACCTGCTGCTGCCTACCATCGCTCAGTCAGACTGCTCTGTCAAATCATAGACTTGGTTAACATAACACACAGAAATAGAGCCTTAGTTTCTGGATAGACCATATTAATAATCTATCATCTCGAAAATGAGGGTTTATTCTTTCAGTGAAATACGGAACCGTTCTGAGTATTTTATCTAAGGGGTGGCATCCATTAGTCTAAATATTCCGGTTACATTGCACAACCTTCAATGTTATGTCATAATTACGTAAAACTCTGGCAAATTAGGCAGCCCAAACTGTTGCATATACACTGACTCTGTGTGCAATGAACGGAAGAGAAGTGACACAATTTCACCTGATTTAATATTGCCTGCAGGAAAATTTCTTTTAGATAAATATGCAGGTTTAAAAATATATACTTCTGTGTATTGATTTTAAGAAAGACATTGATGTTCATGGTTAGGTACACATTGGAGCAACGATACACACCGCATCAATGATATGCAATGCAGGACACACTAGATACACTAGTAATATCATCAACCATGTGTAGTTAACTAGTGATTATGATTGATTGTTTTTTACAAGATAAATTTAATGCTAGCTAGCAACTTACCTTGGTCTTACTGCATTCACGTAACAGGCAGGCTCCTCGTGGAGTGCAATGAGAGGCAGGTGGTTAGAGCGTTGGACTAGTTAACTGTAAGGTTGCAAGGTTGAAGGCTGTCAAGGTGAAAATCTGTCTTCTCCCTGAAAGGCAGTTAAACCATCGTTCCTGGCCGTCATTGAAAATAAGAATGTGTTCTTAACTGACTTGCCTGGTAAATAAAGATGAAATAAAGGTGTAAAAAAATAAATGTATATAAAATAAATAAAACATCGGCAAAATCGGTGTCCAACGATACCGATTTCCAATTGTTATGAAAACTTGAAATCGGCCCTAATGTAATGGCATTCAGAGGTGGAAGAAGGATCGGACTAAAGCGCAGTGTGGTGTTCATGATGTATTATTTAATGAAACGATCTGAACACTGAAATACAAAACAATAAAGTGAACGAACTAAAACCTAAACGGGTACATTGTGGCCCAAACACCCACGAAACCCAGGTGGAAAAAGGCTACCGAAGTATGATTCTCAATTAGACAACTAACGAGACCTGCCTCTGAGAACCATACTGGGCTGAACACAAAAACCCAACATAGAAAAACAGACTGCCCATCCCAACTCACGCCCTGACCATACTAAACAAAGACAAAAACAAAGGAATAAAGGTCAGAACGTGACACCTAATTAATCGGCCATTCCGATTAATCGGTCGACCTCTAGATGACACTAACCCCATCCACAGGCCACGGGTGGTCACTGAATGGTTTGATGAGCATGAACACGATGTAAACCATATGGCATTGCAGTCTGTCACCAGAGTTCAACTCAATTGAACACATATGGGAGATTCTGGAGTGGTGCCTGAGACACTGTTTTCCACCACCACCAACAAAACGCCAAAATAATGGTGTCAGATCATACTCTTGTGAATTCTGTGGTTCTTACTAGATTACTTGTAGTTTTTCATGTTTGTCTGTAATTTTTGTAATGACTTGTTGCTACCTATCTGGGCCAGGGCGCTCTTGAAAAAAGAGATTTTAAATCTCAATTAGCTCTTCCTGGTTAAATAAAGATAAAATAAAAATTAACAAAGATCCCTCCAACAGAGTTCCAGACTCTTGTAAAAAATCTATGCCAAGTATGTGGTAATTCACCAGTAATACGACTTCCCGAATCGGATCCTTTGTTCTTACTCTTCAGGGCAATTGAACTTATTCCAGAGGCTGTTCCAAAACTACTCATGGTGTGATTATGATAACATACAGGAACTCAAGTCCTTTTGTTCACCTAACTAAGAATACATCACAATCAAATGCCGACCCTATTGCCTCCAAAGATAATTCACTTCAGTTATAATCACAGCCGTGTATATTCCCCCTCAAGCCGATACCGCGACGGCCCTCAAAGGACTTCCCTGGACTTTATGCAAACTGGAAACCACATATCCGGAGGCCGCATTTTTATTGTAGCTGGGGATTTTAACAAAGAAAATTTAAGGAAAACGCTACCGAAGTTCTATCAACACATTGATTATAGTACTCGCGCTGCTAAAACACTCGATCACTGCTATTCCAACTTCCGGGATGCCTTCGGCAAATCAGATCACGACTCCCTTCCTAATGGGCAGAAACTCAAACAGGAAGTACCTGTGCTAAGGACTATTCAACGCTGGTCTGACCTATTCGAATCCACGCTTCAAAATTGTTTTGATCATGCGGACTGGGATATGTTGCCTCCGAGAACAAAATAGACAAATACACTGATACGGTGACTGAGTTCATCAGGAAGTGTATAGGAGATGTTGTACCCACTGTGACTAAAACCTACCCTAATCAGAAACCGTGGACAGATGGCAGCATTTGCGCAAACCATCGCATTTAACCATGACAAGGTGACTGGGAATATGGCCAAATACAAACAGTGTAGTTATTCCCTCCGTAAGACAATCAAATAGGCAAAACGTCAGTATAGAGACAAAGTGGAGTCGCAATTCAACTGTTCAGACACGAGATGTATGTGGCAGGGTCTACAGACAATCACGGACTACAAGGGAAAATCAGCCACGTTGCTGACAGATGTTTACTTTCAGACAAGCTAAACTCCTTCGCCCGCTTTGAGGATAACACAGTGCCACCGACACGGCCTGCTACCAAGGACTGTGGGCTCTTCTGCTCCGTGGTAGACGTGAGTAAGACATTTTAAGCGTGTTAACCCTCGCAAGGCTGCCGGCCCAATCGGCATCCTCGGAGAATGCGCAGACCAGCTGGCTGGAGTGTTAACGGACATTTTCAATCTCTCCCTGTCCAGATGTGTTGTCCCCACATGCTTAAAGATGTCCACCATTGTTCCTGTACCCAAGAAAGGAATGGTAACTGAACTAAATGACTATTGCCCGTAGCACTCACTTCTGTCATCATGAAGTGCTTTGAGAGGCTAGTTAAGGATCATATCACATCTACCTTACCTGACACCCTAGACCCACTTCAATTTGCTTACCTTCTCAATAGAGCCACAGACAATGCCTTTGCACTCTGCTTTATCTCTTAATGTGTTGCACAAGTTGACTGCAGGTATTAACTTAAGTGGCTTCAAATGTTCACATTTTATTGAAAAAGGTTTTTGACTGTATTGAAAAACCATCCCGTGGCTTTTTCCAAATACGATGTACGTCCAAGGCTAGAGTTGTCCAACCCCATGCTGTTTGAAGGAGGAATATATAGTGGAATGTCCAGCTGCCCTGATGTCATGGAGGGGTGTGTGTCATTCCCTAACTTACATTTCCACACACTGTCTCTCTTTTTAATGTGCCTCCATCTAATCACACAGTCACCCGTGAAAACATTGCTGGTGCTGTAACTTAATTACGGTGGTTGAGTGAGTTTACCAGCCAGAGTGAGGGAGATCTTAACGGTGTGGTCTGGAGTCCTTTCAGGGGCTGCGGCACAGCGGGTGGCGTTTTCAGCTCGCCTCGCCGTCCGGCCTCATCCGCACCACAGCTCTTTTTAATTAAATATCTTTGCAGCGTAGTGCGCAGTGATTACGGGAGAAAATGCAGCCGGCATTCGTTGACAACCGCCGACAAATCAAACTCGCCCTCGCCCTCGCTGCTCAAAGGGCCCCCGCCGAGCCGAGGGCTCATCACAACACCGCCACGGCCCGCTGCCATTAGGAACACAGAGACCGAATCAATTCCATTAAGGCCTTCACCTACATGTCACCTCTGTATTTACACCAAGCCCGCCTGCTCACCGTAATTATGCAGAGAGGGAGAGAGAAATAAAATGTATGTTGCTATACTTTCGTTTCAATTCCTCTTTAGCCCATTGTGTTCTCTCTAATAGTTCCATTTATTCTAATTTGTTACACTCCAGGCAATGAGTCATAAAGGCATTTGAATGTAAAGCAAATGTACAAGAAGTGCTCTCTTCCTCTGTTCTCTCTCTTCCTCTGTTCTCTCTCTTTCTCTGTTCTCTCTCGCTCTCTCACACTCTCGCTCTCATTAGCTCAGGAGTGTTTGGCTCGTAGAATATTAGGAATGATTACATGGCACACTTTCTAGTGTCCCGACTATAAAGCTGGCACAGGGAAACCATAACTGGGTGGAATTAGTCGGGTTGGCCAACATGCCAGCTGTTTTCTTTGGCACGACCGTCGTGTACATTGAACAAACTTACCCCACAGATATTTATGGGGGAGATATTATTTCTCAATAAGCGCACATTAAATCATAATCAGATTTCACCTCTGTGTTGAGGCCCACAGATAGAGCTAAGGTTAGCTAGCCAGTCTGTGTTACCAAGCCCAGAGCGCTATAACTTCAGTCACTACTACTATAGCTAAACTCATATCAAAAGTATCTAAGTATCTAGTGAGGTCTGCACAACGCATCACCGGGGGCAAACTACCTGCCCTCCAGGACACCTACACCACCCGATGTTACAGGAAAGCCATAAAGATCATCAAGGACATCAACCACCCGAAACACTGCCTGTTCACCCCACTATCATCCAGAAGGCGAGGTCAGTACAGGTGCATCAAAGCTGGGACCGAGAGACTGAAAAACAGCTTCTATCTCAAGGCCATCAGACTGTTAAACAGCCACCACTAACATTGAGTGGCTGCTGCCAACACACTGTCATTGACACTGACCCAACTCCAGCCACTTTAATAATGGGAATTGATGGGAAATGATGTAAATATATCACTAGCCACTTTAAACAATGCTACCTTATATAATGTTACTTACCCTACATTATTCATCTCATATGCATACGTATATACTGTACTCTACATCATCGACTGCATCCTTATGTAATACATGTATCACTAGCCACTTTAACTATGCCACTTTGTTTACTTTATCTACATACTCATCTCATATGTATATACTGTACTCGATACCATCTACTGTATGCTGCTCTGTACCATCACTCATTCATATATCCTTATGTACATATTCTTTATCCCCTTACACTGTGTATAAGACAGTAGTTTTGGAATTGTTAGTTAGATTACTTGTTGGTTATCACTGCATTGTCGGAACTAGAAGCACATGCATTTCGCTACACTCGCATTAACATCTGCTAACCATGTGTATGTGACAAATAAAATTGGATTTGATTTAATGCTTTTAGGTGTTAGTCCAGCCCATGTTCTGCTCAGATCAGAGAGTTTGTATTCAACGTTTATGTACTGTACACTCTCTGGCTCTCTCAAAAGGACTCCATGTCCCAGAGGTACATGTTTCCCTGTTGTAGTAATCTATGTTTTGGTAATTAACGAATGCGAGTCAGGAAAAGTGGCGCAGAGGGAGTTCTTTGATCATTAAACTAGTGAGTAGTGTTGTTCAAACTTTACATTGGTGTCATTAGGAACCAAACTGAAGAAAGTCCCTACCTGTTTCAGTCAGTTATCCGAACTTGTCCAAAAGGAAACGGTAGTTTTCCGTTGCAAAGCGTTTTGGAATGGCATGCCATAATAATGAATACGACCCTGATCTTATAACGGCAATTTAGGGAGTAAATTGGCCTCTTTCACAATCACAACAGTGTTAGACTATCATGGAAATGTCAGATAATTACTTCAAAGCTCATCACAATTAACTTCTTTATTACACAACGCATTCTTGTACTGCCTCTAATAGATCCAGGAAGCCCATATTGAGTAGCTTATCTCTCTGTAGGTGCACACAGTGGCAGTAGCCAGCTCCTCATCTGCTATCTATGAAATAGACAACATTTTATGAGTTGAGCTACATTATATTCTGGCCTCCACAGAGACGTATCAACTAGCTGTCTCCTATCAGCTCACAGTAATACAGTATATTGGCAATTTTTGAGTCTGTCGACAAATGACCTTTTTGAAATGTTCTGGATCTGGACTGAGAGAAAGGGAGGGATTCCTTCAGCTCCTCCACACCAGCTGCATACTTTTACTCAGAGTAGCAGCGGACGTACGCACCCTCACTTATTCATCACCTCCAGATTTGCAGGGGAGCCATGAAAGAAAGTACTTCAACTCCCGCCTCATCTCCCAAGAACATTTTTCATCTTCCAAAAAGAACATGAGACGTCAGTTTTTCCTCCTGCCGCCGCATTCCACAGCGAAACTCTTTTCTCTCGCTCTCTCTCCTCTCCTCCCTCTCTCTCGCTCTCTCTCCTCTCCTCCCTCTCTCTCGCTCTCTCTCCTCTCCTCCCTCTCTCTCGCTCTCCTCCCTCTCTCTCTCTCTCTCAACTACTTTTGAACTTTTTTCCTCTTAATCCCATTGCCTAAAATGAACCTGGTATGGTCTGAAGCCCAGCCGGTCCAGGAGAATCTGTGTGGTGTCTGCAGTAGAGAGAATTAGAGTACTTCTGTTTGCCCTCCGCTCTCTCCAGCCAAGTGGAAATTAACAGAGGAGACGGGCAGAGGAAGGGGGAGAGCGAGTGTGAGGAGTTAAAAGGCTGTAACAGTACCAGCACTCTCTCCACCCTGAACCAGACGAATCCAGTTTGCTTTATAGCCAATCTTCGCACAGTCTCTCTCTCTCTGCGCGCGCACGCTTAATTTCCCTGCCTTCATTTGGAATGCCATTATTGTTGTGAATGTGTATATATTTGTGTGTGTGTGTGTGCAAGACCATCATTTTGCTATCCCAGCATTGGCCGAACGTACCTCGTATGTTGTATTATTTGAGATCATATCGTGCACTTAATGCACAGACATTGAGAGTGAAAATGCGTGACGAGGGGGAGAGCAGTGGAGGGAGACGGGAAGACGGAGAAAGACAGAGGGAGGAGAGGGACAGACAGATTGAGGCAGAGAATGAGAGAAGTGGATGAGAGAGGGCGACAGAGGGACTGCTTTAAGCGGCAGAGACTCTGGGGAAATACCCAAGCAATATCCCGACAAGCCGGGCTCTGCCACCCTGCCCCACACAATTACAATATATCTGACAAAGATATTGAGCGCAGATCCCTTGCCATTTCTGTTGATGCGCCCAGCCGTCAAGAGGCCGGGTTTTATATAAAAGTACAAAAAATGGCATTAATACTGTTTTATTGAAAAGAAGGTCCAGCCAGCCGAGGAGAATAACAATGAGTGTTTCTCCAGAGTCCTCTGCTCCTCAGATACTAGGTGGAAGTTCGGCCGGATCACGTTGTTCAGTTCGGCTCATTACTCATTGTGCAAAAATAGAAATGGAGATTTCTAGGGGGCTGCTACCTTGACATTTAGATAGAATAAATAGAAAATACATCTGTATATACTGCAAGAAAAGCAAGGGGTTGACTGAAGAGCTCGTCACTTCCTAGCCTCTCAGGCTGTGCTATTGGGAAGGTGACCTTTCCCGTCACGCCACCTCAGACATGCACTTCGGTGACATTCACAGAGGGGCCCGGTCTACGCTGAGCTGTACGGACGCTGAGCTGTCCGTATTAGAAGAGACAGGCTTTAGGGCAAGAGACAAGGCAACCTGTCAATGTCTGTTCGACTCTGTCCTCTGTCCTCAGACTCAACTAGACTATGGCCCGGGCAGTCAGCTACTGCACAGCTATGTCTAAGGGACAGTGTCTTCCCCATGGCATTTTACTGAAGACACTGAAATTCTGTCTGTCTGAATTTGGGACTGGATGTATACATTTAAGGATGTATACATATAAGAGGTTCTGCATTAGCTTTAAAAAAAAAAGTTATCTTTTTATAAAAAATGTACATATTTAGTTTTTTAGACAATAGACCGATAAAAGACAATAGAACTTTAACATTTCATAGACATGGCTCCACTTAACTAGACATGACGTTCGTTGGGACTTGATGCCCAATCTTCAATATAAAGGAAAAAGACTAATAAAGACCAAAAAAATACCTATTCAGACATACTGTACATAAAATGTCAACAAACATGAATGAGATTATACTAATCAAACCCACATGTTCCCACAATATCCATACCCATCTTATTTGTTCCCATTATATTTTTTTTATTCAAATGTCATCCTTTTGGATATTTCTAGGGCTTATAGTAGTACTATATTCAAATAATGCATTAACGCTGGAGGATCATTTGATTTCCAATTGAAGTAAAAAAATTCAAAATTATTAAACGAGGCTGATTTGAAACAGCAGGATCATTACAGAGGTGCACCTTGTGCAGGGGATAATAAAAGGCCACTCTTTTAAGTTATCTTAAAAGCAGTCAGCAATTGGCATGTTGACTGCAAGAATGTCCACCAGAGCTTTTGCCAGAGAATTGAATGTTCATTTCTCTATCATAAGCCACCTCCAAATGTTGTTTTAGAGAATTTGGCAGTACGTCCAACTGGCCTCACACCCGCAGACCATGTGTAACCATGCCAGCCCAGGACCTCCACATCCGGCTTCTTCGCCTGCGGATCGTCTGAGACTAGCCACCTGGACAGCTGATGTATCTGTGGGTTTGTACAACCAAATAATTTCTGCATAAACTATGAGAATCCATCTCGGGGAAGCCCATCTGCGTGCTCGTCATCCTCACCAGGGTCTTGACCTGGCCGCAGTTCGGCATCGTAACTGATTTCAGTCGGCAAATGCTCACCTTCAATGGCCACTGGCATGCTGGAGAAGTGTACTCTTCATGAATGAATCTCTGTTTCAACTGTACCGGGCAGATTGCGGACCAGCGTGTAGGGCGTCGTGTGGGCGAACAGTTGTGAACAGAGTGCCCCGTGATGGGGTAATGGTATAGACAGGTATAAGCTATGGACAACGAACGCAATTGCATTTTATCGATGGCAATCTGAATGCACAGAGATATCGGGACAAGATCCTGAGGCCCATTGTCATGCCATTCATTCGCATGATAATGCACGGCCCCAAATCAAATTGTATTAGTCACATACACATATTTAGCAGATGTTATTGCGGGTGTAGCGAAATGCTTGTGTTCCTAGCTCCAACAGTTAGAACAATACACCTATATGTAATTAAGAAATATATAAATATCATGGAAGCGCGATGTTGGAACAATACACCTAAATGTAATTGAGAAATATATAAATATAAGGAAGCGCAATGTTGGAATGGCATTGACTAAAATACAGGGTATACATATGAAATGAGTAAAGCCGTATGTAAACATTTATTAAAGTGACCAGTGATCCCATGTCTATGTACATAGGGTAGCAACCTCTAAGGTGCCGGGTTGAGTAGCTGGCTAGTGATGGCTATTTAAGTCTGATGGCCTTGAGATAGAAGCTGTTTTTCAGTCTCGGTCCCAGCTTTGATGCACCTGTACTGATCTCGCCTTCTGGATGATGAATGACTTAAATGTAAATGTAAATGGATGATAGCGGGGTGAACAGGCTGTGGTTCGGGTGGTTGATTTCCTTGATTTATATTTTTGGCCTTCCTGTGACATCGGATGCTGTAGGTGTCCTGGAGGGTAGGCAGTGTGCCCCCGGTGATGTGTTGGGCAAAGTTCACCACCCTCTGGAGAGCCCTGTGGCAGCGGGCAGTGCAGTTGCCGTACCAGGCAGTTATACAGCCCGACAGGATGCTTTCAATTGTGCAACATGTCAAAAAGATCTGTTCACAATTCCTGTAAGCCAAAAATGTCCCTGTTCATCCATGGCCTGCACTCTCTCACTCATATTGAGCATGTTTGGGATGCTCTGGTTTCAGATCCTGCAATTTTGCCGTTGAAGAAGAGTGGGACAACATTCTAAAAGCCACAATCAACAGCCCGAACAACTTATTTTTTATAAAAATAAAAAAACTTTTTATTATTATTATTTTTTTGCTGCAGTATCTGTGACCATCATATGCATATCTGTATTCCCAGTCTTGTGAAATCCATAGATTAGGGCCTAATTTATTTCAATCCAATGATTTCCTTAAATGACCTAACTCAGAAAAAAATCTTTGAGATTGTTGTGTGTTGCTTGCACATTTTATTTTGTTCAGTGAACATCGCAAAACCTCTAGCCAACTTTCTAACTCCGCCCGTAACTTTTGGACTTCATAGCACTCCCAGAATAAATGAATTATCGAGTCATTGTTTTAAGCTTAAGACATGACTCTGCCGTTGTGCTGTATAATTTGTGAACTTTTGTCTCTTGTATGAGAAATTAGTTTATACTGGATTAAGCATACCTTTTTTTTACTCTAATTATGTTCCAACACTCCCTCCTGTGCCAATATCACTTCTCTTTAGGTCTTTGTTCCAATAAGGTCTATTTTGTGATGTGGTGATTTTTGCAGAGGATATTGCATTATTGCGTGGTTTGGCTTATGTAGATAGCCCTAAATGGAATTTGTGAATGCAGGATTGTACCAATCCTGTTTAATGATGTATATTACGTGATATATACCCATTTTTCAAAGTATTTTTCTATCCATTTTCACATTTTGCCCCTTTTCATTAACCCTTATGAACCTTTAAAAATAAAAAAGTACTTTTGCTTTGAAGTCAACCCAATGCTTTGAAAATGACCCTTACTGCCACTGAACCATAAATGACATTGATCTCTTGACATTAATGTCCTTAATGCATTTACCATGAACTACTGTCATATTCTGTCAAATTGTAGATTGGTCTTTTAGGTTGTACGTTGTATACTACTGCTAGATACTATACTGTAAATGTAGAATAATGCTATGGTATACTTCTACTACTACACTTCACAATTGGTGACCGGGAGGTGGATATCCGTGTCCTAAATCTTATTTGGTCTTATTGGGGTCAAGGGGATCATAAAGTCCAGGACAGAGATATCGCGCGCACACACACCTAAAGCGTTGACTCCACTGCCACCAGAATGGAGGGTCCGACACTTGGACTATATAGACCTAGATTTGAGAAAATATGTAATATTATAACGAGCCTTCATAACAGTATATGCACAGTGACCACTTTTCAGAACTCATTCAAGTAATACTGAACAATAATATTAACAAAAAATGCAACAATTTTAGTTCATATAAGGAAATCGGTCATTTTAAATAAATGCATTAGGCCCTAATCTATGGATTTCACATGACTGGGAATATAGATATGCATCTGTTGGTCACAGATACCTTGAAAAGAAGATAGGGGCGTGGATCAGAAAACCAGGCAGTATCTGGTGTGACCACCATTTGCCTCATGCAGCGCGACACATCTCCTCCACAGAGTTGATCAGGCTGTTGATTGTGGCCTGTGGAATGTTGTCCCACTCCTCTTCAATGGCTTTGCAAAGTTGCTGGATATTGGCAGGAACTGGGACACGCTGTCATACACGTCAATCCAGAGCATCCCAAACATGCTCATGGCTGACATGCATGCAGGCCATGGAAGAACTGGAACACGCTGTCATACACGTCAATCCAGAGCATCCCAAACGTGTTCAATGGGTGACGTCTGGTGTGTATGCAGGCCATGGATGAACTGTGACATTTTCAGCTTCCAGGAATTGTGTACAGATCCTTGCGACATGGGGCCGTGCATTATCATGCTGAAACATGAGGTGATGGCAAAGGATTAATGGCACGACAATGGGCCTCAGGATCTCGTCACGGTATCTCTGTCCATTCAAATTGCCACCAATAAAATGCAATTGTGTTTGTTGTCCGTAGCTTAAGCCTGCCCATACCATAACCCACTGCCACCCTGGGGCACTCTGTTCACAACGTTGTCATCAGCAAACCGCTCATCCACACAACGCCATACACGTGGTCTGCGGTTGTGAGGCTGGTTGGAAGTATTGCCAAATTCTCTAAAACGACATTGTAGAGAAATTCTATTTTTTTGTCAACGGCTCTGGTGGACATTCCTGCAAGTCAGCATACCAATCGCAGGCTCCTTCAAAACTTGAGACATCTGTGGCATTGTGTTGTGTGACAAAACTGCACATTTTAGAGTGGCCTTTTATTGTCCCCAGCACAAGGTGTACCTGTGTAATGATCATGCTGTTTAACCAGCTTCTTGATATGCTACACCTGTCATGTAGATGGGTTATCTTGATGAAGGAGAAATGCTCACTAACAGAGATGTGAACAAATTTGTGCACAAATTGAGAGAAATAATTGTTTTGTGCTCATGGAACATTTCTGGGATCTTTTATTTCAGCTCATGACACATGGGACTAACATGTTGCTTTTCCCAAACCCTTCTTGTAAGGGTTGATACATTTTGTTAGGGCAAATCAAGTCTGCAATTTTTCAAGTGGAAATTACAAACTTTAGAAGCCTTTTTAAACCTTGAATACACTGAAAGTGTGCATTTCCTACAAAAACCTGATCACATTTTAAGATCCTACATCTGTAAATGCTTTAGCACACTATGCAAAACTAATATACGAACTAGGTGTATACAGGCATATTATACAGGCGGAGTTCATTATAGATACGTGTAAATATAGTATTAATTCACTGAATATATTTACGAGAGCGATACATTTACTCTGTTAAAAAGGATTGGCTTAGATACAATTAGGTTAAATGGAATCGACGCGAGACAGACGGCGTAGATCTAGTGTACGTACATATTTTAGATTTTAATATGCGTACAGTAAATACTGAACTTATTGATAGGTCCTTCCTCTTACACACACACACACACACAGCAGCTGGGTATGGAGGGGAATCCTCATGGGGCTTCGAGGGTTGAGAGAATGTGCGTGTGTTACAGATTTGTAAAGGACCTACAGGGAACTGTTTGATCTACAGTGCTCCCTTTGACCTACAGAAACTCTACTTAAAAGTGTGTGTGTGAAGGAACATCATGTTATAAACACCATTCTGGCATGGCTAAAATTATGAATATGTTTTGCTCTGGGTGGTTGATGGGGACGTACCCCTGCACCCCCATCTTTTGTGTGCGTTAGGGCACAATCTAATTTGCATTGAAATCGCAATATTGAATTAGCTTATTCGACGATTTCAGCCACACCGTTGCCGACGGGTGTATAAAATCGAGCACACAGCCATGCGATCTCTATGGACAAACATTGGCAGTAAAATATTCTTACTAAAGAGCTCAGTGACTTTCAACGTGGCATAGGATGCCACCTTTCCAACAAGTGGGTTTGTCAAAGGGTGGACCAACTCCAAAAATAATGCCCATGGTTCCTTGCAGGTAACCATGGTTGACAGAGGAATAACATTGATTCCAAGCACCACCCTCCTTTTGAAGCTTCCAGTCTGTTATTCGAACTCAATCAGCATAACCGAGTGATCGGCAGTCTTGTCCTTGTCAACACTCACACCTGTGTTAATGAGAGAATCATTGACATGTCAGCTGGTCCTTTTGTGGCAGGGCTGAAATGCAGTGGAAATGTTTTGGGGGGGGATTCAGGTCATTTGCATGTCAAATAGGGACTTTGCAATTCATCTGATCACTCTTCATAACATTCTGGAGTATATACAAATTGCCATCATAGAAATTGAGGCAGTAGACTTTGAAAATTAATATTTGTGTGTTTCTCAAAACTTGCTCTAAGAGTAATCAGGACCTCAGGCTGGGACGAAGGTTCACCTTCTTACTGGACAACAACTCCCTAAGCACACAGCCAGGACAATGCAGGAATGGCTTTGGGACAAGTCTCTGAATGTTCTTGAATGGCCCAGCCAGAGCCTGGACTTGAACACGATCAAACATCGCTGGAGAGAAAATAGCTGAGCAGTGACGCTCGCCATCCAACCTGACAGAGCTTGAGAGGATCTACAGAGAAGAATGGTAGGAACTCCCCAAATACAGGTGTGCCAATCTTGTAGCGTCATACCCAAGAAGACTCAAGGCTATAATCGGTGTCAAAGGTGCTTTAACAAAGTACTGAGTAAAGGGTCTGAATACTTATGTAAATGTGATATTTGTTTTATTTTTTATACATTTGCAAAAATTATCTAAAAACCTGTTTTTTGCTTTGTCATTATGAGGTAATGTGTGTAGTTTGAGGGAAAAACGATTGAATCCATTTTAGAATAAGGCTATTCGGAAAGTATTCCGTTACAAACTGTATTCTGAGTTTACATGCTGTTCAGTTGGGTCAAATGCCATCAACAGATTATTCCAAACAAGAACATTTTTTTTATTTAGCCTTTATTTAACTAGGCACGTCAGTTAAGAACAAATTCTTATTTACTGAGGCCACCCGGGTGGCGCAGTGATCTAGGGCACATTGCAGTGCTAGCAGTGCCACCAGAGACCCTGGTTTCACGCCCAGGCTCTGTCGCAGCCGGCCGTGACCGGGAGGTCCGTGGTTAGGAAGGGTTTGGCCGGTAGTGATATCAAATGTTATTTGTCACATACACATGGTTAGCAGATGTTAATGCGAGTGTAGCGAAATGCTTGTGCTTCTAGTTCCGACAATGCAGTAATAACCAACAAGTAATCTAGCTAACAATTCCAAAACTACTGTCTTATACACAGTGTAAGGGGATAAAGAATATGTACATAAAGATATATGAATGAGTGATGGTACAGAGCAGCATAGGCAAGATACAGTAGATGGTATCGGGTACAGTATATGAGTATGAGATGAGTATGTAAACAAAGTGGCATAGTTAAAGTGGCTAGTGATAAATGTATTACATAAGGATGCAGTAGATATAGAGTACAGTATATACGTATACATATGAGATGAATAATGTAGGGTATGTAAACATTATATTAGGTAGCATTGTTTAAAGTGGCTAGTGATATATTTTACATCATTTCCCATCAGTTCCCATTATTAAAGTGGCTGGAGTTGAGTCAGTGTGTTGGCAGCAGCCACTCAATGTTAGTGGTTGCTGTTTAACAGTCTGATGGCCTTGAGATAGAAGCTGTTTTTCAGTCTCTCGGTCCCAGCTATGATGCACCTGTACTGACCTCGCCTTCTGGATGATAGCGGGGTGAACAGGCAGTGGCTCGGGTGGTTGTTGTCCTTGATGATCTTTATGGCCTTCCTGTAACATCGGGTGGTGTAGGTGTCCTGGAGGGCAGATAGTTTGCCCCTGGTGATGCGTTGTGCAGACCTCACTACCCTCTGGAGATCCTTACGGTTGTGGGCGGAGCAGTTGCCGTACCAGGCGGTGATACAGCCCGCCAGGATGCTCTCGATTGTGCATCTGTAGACATTTGAGTGCTTTTGGTGATATTCTTGGCTCATCGCGCACTAGCGACTCCTGTAAGCGGGCCGGGTGCAGTGCACGCTAAACAGGTAGCCAGGTGCACGGTGTTTCCTCAATCACATTGGTGTGGCTGGCCTCCGGGTTGGATGCGCGCTGTTAATAAGCAGTGCGGCTTGGTTGGGTTGTGTTTGGGAGGACGCGTGGCTTTCGACATTTGACTCTCTAGCGATGAGACAAGATGGTAAGAGTCTTGGATACTACGAAATTGGGGAGAAAAGGGAGTCAAATTCAAAACAAAACAAAAATCTATTCTTATTTACTTTTGACAGCATACACCGGCCAAACCCGGACGGCCATATGGGACTCCCAATCATGGCCAGTTGTGGTACAGCCTGGATGCTGCTTTCCACTTTGCTTCTTAATATACAGTACATTAGTATTCACACTCCTTGAGTTTTCACACATTGTGTTACAGCCTGAGTTTAAAATGGATGAAATTGAGATTTTGTGTCACTGGCCTACACAACCGCACAATGTCAAAGTGGAATCATGTTTTTTTTAAACATTTTTTACAAATTAGATTCGTTTTTTTTTTTTTGCCCATATCGTGTGTGTGTGGTGTAATGTTGGCCACCTCCGAGAGGAGCTGCCGCTCAGCCTCGCCCAGCACAGTGTTTGCAGAAGTGAAGTCTTTTTAGCCTCCATTAGCCTCCTCCGGTAGAGGTGGGATTGGCAGAATACAAATGCTATATTCTCAGGTCTCCACTGACTAGTATCACAGGTGACCTGGCTGGGCAAGTCAGTATTCCATGTCTGAGGATGTCGGGAGATGACGTGGAAACCAGCCATTAGGGGCAACAGTAGGTTTTGGTTTTGCTAGGGTGTTCTTGACTGGGATGGTGGATGGGCGTAAGCAATCTGCCTCTCGTAGTCTTGCTTCAGACAGACGTTTCATCCATATTTCGCAAATGTCACATTTCTAAAACTTAAAGGTTAAACATTCAGAGTTAATGGCTAAGGTTTTGGGATCGTTTTTTATTTTTTTATTTTTTTAAAGCCAATCCGAAACCCTTAACTCTTACCTTCACCCTTTGTAGTTAATGCCTAAACTTAACCCTAACCTTAAATTCAGTTACACTTACAAATTTGACATTTGTAGCAACTTCGAAATGTCACGTTAGAGAAACGTGGATGAATGTTTAATTCTGACCTGAAGTTGGAATTGCCACCTCTCTTCCTCTCCACAGAACTGCTGACAAAAGACTTGATTTTGGGGGCAGCAGGTGTTTAAGGAATGCTAAGCATCTCTGCTTTCAATATATTATATGCAAACTATTAGTGATCGGAATACACGAAAGGTATTTTGCAGGGTTTAATAGTTGCGTTGTGACTGAAGAGCGTTTTTGAGGCTTGTGTTTGACCTTGAACATTTCAGGTCTTGGACTCGCGCATGCTTCATTTGTCTGACATACCATGCCGTGTATTTATAATGGAACGTGGCTTCTATCAATGGTCGAGCCTGGCAACATGTACTTTCTGCATTTCTTATAGGGGAGCAAGTTCTAGCTCAAGAGCAAGTGCCACCAATGCCTCACTGTATAAAACGGTACTGGCAGTTGGTATTGTCTGTCAGAAAGCCTCAGTCTTCATTTCTATAAAAGAGCCACGGGGAGGGAGAGACCATTTACCCCCGTTTGTACATCGTTACAACACTGTGTATATACATAGTATGACGTTCGTAATGTCTTTATTATTTTGGAACTTCTGTGAGTGTAATGTTTACTCTTCATTTTTGTTTATTTTTTACATCTACTTCACTTGCTTTGGCAATGTTAACATATGTTTCCCATGCCAATAAAGCCCCATGAATTGAATTGAGAGAGTTGTTGCTAGGTTGTGCTAGGCCATAGAGATGGAGGTAACATCAAGGACACAGACAGACTTCTAGCCATCTTCTATCACCACTCAACCTCCTCCTCCAGTCTCATCAGCTCTGTTCCTTTTCTCCTTCCCCACAGCATTCTCTTCTCCATCAGTCTCTCTCCTCCCACCGTCCCTCACTCCTCCCATCGTCCCTGTCTTCAGTGTCTCTCTCTCACACTCACAGCAACACTGTCTGACAGACTGATAGCAGATCTCTGTGTTGATGGAGGAACACACCCACTCTGTCACTGTCTGGGCTCTGCTCTGCAGTACTGCTAGCTAGATGTCAGCGGGATTATAGTTCTATCAGACAGAGAGATATTCCAGGGAGGCATTGCCCGGACTTGTTTCTGTCTGTGGAACTGCAATGAAAGTGAACAGAGTTACGGTGAGCGTTGTACAAGTAACCAGTATCTTACCAAAATCTGATATGAAGCTATAGCACAGAGCTGACAGATGCTTCTTTCTTTTCAAAGCAGTATGTGCACACACACACAAACACACAGACTTCTCTCCATCCAGAGTGACATCAGTTAACTAGTTTGTGTTAGGAAACTGCTTTCTGATTCCCAGGAGACTCTTTGCATAATGTATAGGGGACTATATACCCTGTTCAAATTTATGATTATTTAAGCCTGCGTTATGCCTGACTGCAGATCACTGGCAACATAAATTGCAAACCTTCGCTCTACATTCGCTCGTCATCACCCCTATTGTTGACAACTTCCCAATGTAGTGTGTGTTTGTCTGCACAGTACTGTATATGTTTGCAGTAATATTTATCGCCCTGGAACCTTGGCCATTTTTACAGACTTATTCCATATACAATGTCATTGGTCTGGAGGGAGAGGCTCGTCACTGGGGAAATAAATGCACTTTACCCTGAGAGCCAATGACTCGTGTGGCAACCCCGAGCGCGCACACACACACACACACACACACACAGCACCATGTTTTGTTCTCCAGGGGGGAGCCATAATCTAAATCTAATTGTTTTATAGCGAAACAGGAGAAAAACAGCAGACTGGAATCAGGAGTCCGTCTCAGGGGTTTGAATGTTGAACGGGTTAGGATCTGCATCCAGGGAAAGGAACACCAAATCTACATTGTGCTGGAGCTGTTGGAACTCCGACCCACATCCTGGCATCTGTGGCCTGTGAAGGGGAAAAAAGCCATAATTTGTGCTCTGTAATAGCTTACAGGTGATGTACAGTCAACGAGAGCTGGTTTGTTGTTTCCAAAGAATATTGCATAACGTAGGAAGGTTGTAGTTTGTGCTTTTCGGCGCCCTCCGACTGCTGACATGCCATGTAAACCAAAACCCACGGTTAGCCACGGGTTCCGTTTCAATTTAACGACACTGTCTGTATTCCTTTGATTTGTTTATATGCAATGTAACTGTAAACAAGTGTTTGCCGTCATCAAAAGGCCGAACCGGTCATATGAAACCACAGTTTACCCAGTGTGCATTCCTCTGACTGATGACGTGACGTACAGCCCTCATTTCCTCTCGATCTCTTCCCCTCTGTCCCTCTCACACTGCACTCGCTCTTTCCCTCTCATTTTCACTCTCCTCCGCCTCCAGCTCTCCCTCGCTCTCGCTCTGAGCGGTCGGTGTGTGTGTGTGGCTGCGTTACAATGATGTAAAACGCTCCGTTTTTATCATGGCAGCTCCCAAATTGCCCTGAAGTGGCTTGTTGTGTAATTGCAGGTTGGGGCAAAGAGGGGAAGGAGTCAAGTCACTCCCGCTGACACCGTGGCCTCATCCTCCTCGGCAGGGGAAAAAAAGAAAAACCGCTCCTCTCGGTCTTTAACTCCCCTTAAGCGCCTCGTCTAGGCCGCCGCCTCCATCACGGGCACACCTTGATTAAGATCTCCTGGAGCCAGGCAGCAATTACCCACCAGCCAGGTTGGTGTTGTCTTGCAGGGGGAGGAGAGATGGAAAGATGGGGAGAGAAAGAGGATCGGGAGTATCTGTCAGGACCACGAATTGTACTGCTGCCGCCATCTCTTTGCCATCAACAGTAAGCCGTCGCTGATAAAGACAACCCAGACAAAGGATCTTCATGTGTATCCCCGTCCCGTCCCCCCCCGTCCCCCCCGTCTCTCCTTTCTTCCCTCGTCTTGCTTTGTTGCCATTGTCATCCGTCTTCCCTGCCCCCACTTTCTTCAAATTAGCGCCTGCATTTACCTATCAGTCAGTAGACTTTAGGCTGGAGTGTGGGAGCAGATGGAGAGCGGTATAAACTGTCATTCTCATTAGATGCCTCAACCCTCCGAGACACACACACACACACACACACACACGCAGCCACCACACTGACTGACTTTAGTCACTTGTGTCTTCAGGTGACTGTTTTGTCGTCGTCGGACGTATCTGATCTGTTTTATTTTGGGTGATTTGCGGAGCCGATTGGCTTTCTGCTTCAACGCTGCGAGGTGTCAGGCCGTCGATGCACGACCTACCTGCTCTCCACTGTTCCATGACGGCAAACTCATCTTCCCTTTTCAAGTCTTAATGAATCTTATCATTTTACGCTGGTGGGGTTTATCCTGGGCATGGCTTTAGTCTTCGAGTCCTAGTTTTAAATCCGATTCGTATTGCGCTAACGACTAATTATTGTTCCGGAGAAATCCTGGTGTGTTTTCAAATTAGCACCAAGGCGCTCTTGTGGGGGGGAAAAAAGTGACAGATTAGTCATTTAAAAAAAAAAAAAAATTTACTTAAATAATTAACACGGTGAACGTTTCACTGGATGCCAAATCTCAGGATGTGATCGACTACTCTACTGAAGGCACTGTCAAAGTGCCGTCCGTAGAGCATCTCTCGCTCTCTTTCTC
The DNA here is from genome assembly GCF_023373465.1 of Oncorhynchus keta. Classification (NCBI taxonomy): domain Eukaryota; kingdom Metazoa; phylum Chordata; class Actinopteri; order Salmoniformes; family Salmonidae; genus Oncorhynchus; species Oncorhynchus keta. Next base: position 40,576,544 of record NC_068439.1, read on the forward strand.
AATGAACCGTTTTTACATTAGTCCATTTGGCAGACTCTTTTTACCCAGATTGACTCACAGTAATAAGTGCATCATCTTAAGGGTGCTAGTTGAGACAACCACAAGTCAAAGTAGGCAAAACATCTCTTCAATAAAGCAGCTATCAGAAAAGTTGGCACTTGTAAGAAGAGACAAGTGCAAGAAAGGCAAGGGTGTTATTTATTTTGGAGGGGGGCTCCTTTAGATATCTACAAAGCCCACAGTTCTATACATTCTCCTAATACTGTATAAAGGTACATGAAATAAGCATAGGCCTACATATGACATTTTTCAGCTATAAATGCATAATCGTTAGATACACGCTAATTGTCAGACCGTTGTACACTGCTCTGTATTTGCATATGGGCTAGGCACTGCATCTTCATTCTACTCTAGTTGTTAAACCTGTTTTTGTTTTGGGGGGTTTTGAATAGATTCGTTTTTGTGCTCGATTTGGAAAAATCTTTTTTTTTTTTTATATATATAAAAAAAAATAATAATAATTTCCTCTTTCTGCCCCTAATATAGAATTGTGGGGGAAGCAGTATGCCCCATTTCCTGTAAAAGGAGTGATTGTCATAGGTGCTTAAGTAGAAAATTGATTTGCAATTGTCTCCCTGCTTCACTGCCTTCTTTCAAGGCTCTCAACAGACAGTCAGAGGGAGGATGGGGGGGGGGGGATTTAAAAGAGGAAGATGTGTAATTGCGGATCACAAGGGTAGCGTCTTGTGTCCTCTTCTCATACCCTACTCTTGTTTTTTTTATATATGTAATTTTTAATCTCTCACTCTCTTTCACCCACCCCTGTTGCTGCTCCCTCACGTTTACTCTCTTGCTGTATTTCATTTGTCAACTCTCTCTCTATGTCGTCCCCCCCTCAATTACCCTTTTAACAGTCCTTTTTTTTCCTACCCATAGCTGACGTGGCTTAAGTTTGACATTTCACCATCATCACTTAGCAGGAGGAGCAGAACCAAAGGTGCATGCTCTGCTTGGTTAGTGTGGTAGGCGGGTGTGACCTATCCTCTCCCTCTTTTAGTAAACACAGGCTTCTCTCAGTCACACTGGGCCCTGATTGGCCTGGGGGTGGAGGGGGAGGAGCTGCTGCTGTCCATTCGCAGGACAGATGTCTCAGGCTGTGATTAGTCATTGGGTGTGGGCGGTGAGAACAGGTGACACATTGATCTGGACCGCGTGAGAACGAATGGTGCCACGCCGATGAGTCATGATTTGAGCGCAAACGGTACTTTTTTTTTTCTCTGTCACTTCTCCATCAGTCCATATCCCCACAGAAATGTGTTTTGAGCCACTACTGAGGCTCATACATTTTGAAGTAAGTTTTACTCACTCACCAATATACTGTAAGATCGACAATTGATATGATTGTTGATATTTGGCGAGTGACTCCCTGTCTCATCCAATAGACCTAGAGTGGATGAGATCAGTTCCACCCCGTACTGTCCAAAGGTATTTGTGTAGTTGGAGTGCTGCTGTATATAACGCAAATCTATTAGTACTTATAAGCAGTATCTTGTAGTAGTAAAAGCCTAATACTGTAGTAGTATAAGACCATACATTCCATTTGCCCCTCACTAGACTCATTCACCAACTGTGTCTTTTATATAACTGGCTTGCTTGCAGATACCATACTGTCATCAGGCTCCCTCTGTGTTCTTAGTGGGGCTTGGCTTGATCCAGCGACATCATGTACCCACAGGTAAATATATTACTTTATATCAGCGCCACTGTACTGTAACAGTGTAGTGCCACACATCACTGAACAGCTCCATAGAGCTCTACAGCAGAAAGGCCACATAGACTTGAGGGCATGCTGGGACACGCTGCAGCGGTGGATGGGTAACGACGACGGCCTCGCTAGGTGACACTTACTCCCCCGAGGTCTCACCCCGGCACGATACGAGTATTAATATTTATCATACGGTAGCCCACAGATGCCCCTGCCCATATCCACCGGGACCTACACATAGCTTGGCACTTGCATAATATCCCATTTTAACCACAGGTTAATATATATACAGTTCTACGGCAGTTAAGGTGATTGTGCGCTCTTGCTCAAGGGTACAGGGAGAGCATTGGTAACATTAGCACCCCCCACTGGGACTGGAACTTGCGTGAGTCTTCGGTGGTCACGTGTCTGGCTCCCACAGCTGTTTCCATAATTCACCTGTGTGTTGCGACAGAGTTATGCGGCCCCATCATGTTCCCTTTGAACCCTCCCTCGTTGGGGCCTGTAATCATCATGTCATAGACTGCTGTAATGGCTTTACTACGTCTGTATGTGCCAAGTGAGATGCCACCGCCGCAAGTCTGCTTTCAGAAGTTTGTAAGCTAATCGTTAGCTTTGTGGCGTGTAAGCTAGCTAGCCAGGAGTGCGGTGTGTGTCAAGTCACTCGTCATAACCTGGTATCTGGTCGGTATCAGGGCCAAGAGTTTTAGTATGATGACCTACAACATCTGTTGTGTCACACTTGCGACAAGTCCAAACTAAAGACAAGCCTTCTGATGCAGGGTTCAGCTTTATGGTTTGCTGCAACCTTGTCCCTACTTTCAGTAAGGACATGAGAGATTTGTCAGTGGGCGGTCGATGCATGGTTTTCATTTAGGTAACAGAATCAAAGAGTTTAGTAATGAAGTCCAGACTTGCCCATTTCTCCACCTTTTTTTTTTCTTTCCCACCTCTCTAACACACACGGGGGGGGAGAACGGTTGTAATTAACCCAAAATGAGTCAATTCAACTCACACCCACATGCCAAAGCACCAAGTTGCTCATGCAGAACTAATTGTTTTGTCGAATTGATTCCTTATTTCATTGCGAGACCCAGCTAAATTAATTTCTACATGAAACGCAGCTCCACTCTGGGAATAAGAGCGATTCAGAAAGTTTTTCAGGGACTGAAGGCCTCCAAATGAGATTTTTTTTTGTTGTTGTTGATTGGTGATATGATTGCGTGGGAGGATTTGGATGTTCTCCTCGGCCCACTCCTATTTACCGCCCAGTCTTGGAAGGGTTGTAATTTGTTTAGCTCACTTGTTCCATTTAGACTAGAATGTACAGACAAATCTGTATATTAGGAACTGGTTTGTCTTGTTGCCTGGTGACGCAAGCACCCCACTGGATTTGGCTACTGCTACTTCAACCGAGAAAAGCAATTGTAAGAAAGTAGATGACATTACAAGTGATAGTAGATAATGAATGCATTATCCTGGTTAGATTCAATTAAATAAATGTATGCTTTTTTTAAATATTTTTTTTTATCGTGTGAGACTAGAGTCCAAGGGATACTGCTGTATATATGTTTTTGATTTCTTCTAGCTAACTAAATAAACACAGTGAAAGGTTATAACCTGTGTAGAGGGAGGAAAGCATTCCACCATACCTCACACAACCCATGAGCCAAGACTACCGCCTTGTCGTGCAAAGCTGTTTTTCCTCTCGCACCCTCTCTCTCTCCTTCCACATTTGACCTTGTTGAAACGAATTTTGCACTCAGCCGAGAGACATTGAGTACATTCTGCCATTTGAGTTGGCAGAATGGGAGACAAATCAGATCCCATTACCACGCGGATATAAAGAGTTGTCAACCCCGCAGGATGTGAGGTCATCGCACGCAAATGCCATGCGGCTCAAAGTTGTTGTGGAGATCAAAATGCCGAGGCCCAAACAACATTGTGATTCCTTCCTGGACTCACTTCCTCATCTTCCCCAACGAACTCCATCCCTTCTGTTGAGTCATCATTTCTACAGAAAAATACATTCGCTTCAGTGACGAAAGACTGGCTGATGGTCCCCTTAACCTTAGCTATTCCCCCTTTCTTAAAATTGGACGATATAAGATCATGTCTTATACTGGTTGACTTTGAAGGACTCCTATCACATTGACTTTGAATTGAGTTGTCGTCAACATCAAATGTGTTGACATCGGAGACCTTTTTTGTCTGGGTGAGGAAGCTAAAGGATTCAAGGTGTCTCATCAAGACTGAGCTCTAAGAATACTTGGTGGTCTTGCAGACATATTCCATAGACAGTGAATGGAAGAACACTTAAAACAATTCATGTGAAAGCTACCCATGAACAAAAATATAAAACGCAACATGTAACAATTTCAAAGATTTTACTGAGTTTACAGTTCATCTAACGAAATAATTCAATTGAAATGCATTCATTAGGCCCTAATCTATGGATTTCACATGACTGGGAATACAGATATGCATCTGTTGATCACAGATACCTTTAAAAGAAAAAGGTAGGGGCGTGGATCAGCTGTCGTACACCGAGCCAGAGCATCCCAAACATGCTTGATGGGTGACATGTCTGAATATGCAGGCCATGTAAGAACTGGGGCATTTTCAGCTGCCAGGAATTGTGTATAGATCCTTGTGACATGGGGGCCGTACATTATCATGCTGAAACCGGTGATCGCGACGGATGTGTGGCACAACAATGGGCTTCAGGATCTCATCACGGTATCTCTGTGCATTCAAATTACAATCGATAAAATGCTATTATGTTTGTTGTCCGTAGCTTAAGCCTGCCCATACCATAACCCCAACACCACCACGGTACAGTTGAAATTGTGATTCTTCCGTGAAGAACACACTTCTTCTCCAGTGTGCCAATGGCCATCGGAGGTGAGCATTTACCCAGGTCAGTTACGACGCCAAACTGCAGTCAGGTCAAGACCCTGGTGAGGACGACTAGCACGCAGATGAGCTTCCCTAAGACGGTCTCTGACAGTTTATGTAGAACTTCCTTGGTTGTGCAAACCCACAGTTTCATTTCGAAATAATCCTCCGCACCCCCTCAGACGATCCCGTAGGGAAAGAAGCTGGATGTGGAGGACCTGGGCTGGGGGGGTTCCTCTTGATCTGCGGTTGAGACCTGTTGGACATACTGCCAAATTCTCTAAAATGACAAGAGGCGGATTATGGTAAAGAAATGAAGAACTTAATTGCATGCTCCCTCAAAACAGGACCAATACTTTACATATTGAATTTATATTTTTGTTCAGTGTATACAGCTGAAGTCGGAAGTTTACATGCATACACTTTGGCTGGAGTCATTAAAACTAGTTTTTCAACCACTCCACAAATGTATTGTTAACAAACTATAGTTTTGGCAAGTCGGTTAGGACATCTACTTTGTGCACCCCTTCTGAAAAAACCTACACTCGATCCCTCCGATGTCAACAACTACAGACCAGTATCCCTTCTTTCTTTTCTCTCCAAAACTCTTGAACGTGCCGTCCTTGGCCAGCTCTCCCGCTATCTCTCTCAGAATGACCTTCTTGATCCAAATCAGTCAGGTTTCAAGACTAGTCATTCAACTGAGACTGCTCTTCTCTGTATCACGGAGGCGCTCCGTACTGCTAAAGCTAACTCTCTCTCCTCTGCTCTCATCCTTCTAGACCTATCGGCTGCCTTCGATACTGTGAACCATCAGATCCTCCTCTCCACCCTCTCCGAGTTGGGTGCGAGGCCCACGCTGGATTGCGTCCTACCTGACAGGTCGCTCCTACCAGGTGGCGTGGCGAGAATCTGTCTCCTCACCACGCGCTCTCACCACTGGTGTCCCCAGGGCTCTGTTCTACTATTCTCGCTATACACCAAGTCACTTGGCTCTGTCATAACCTCACATGGTCTCTCCTATCATTGCTATGCAGACGACACACAATTAATCTTCTCCTTTCCCCCTTCTGATGACCAGTTGGCGAATCGCATCTCTGCATGTCTGGCAGACATATCAGTGTGGATGACGGCTCACCACCTCAAGCTGAACCTCGGCAAGACGGAGCTGCTCTTCCTCCCGGGAAGGACTGCCCGTTCCATGATCTCGCCATCACGGTTGACAACTCCATTGTGTCCTCCTCCCAGAGCGCTAAGAACCTTGGCGTGATCCTGGACAACACCCTGTCGTTCTCAACTAACATCAAAGGTTCATGCTCTACAACAAGTAACCCTGCCTCACACAGGAAGCGGCGCAGGTCCTAATCCAGGCACTTGTCATCTCCCGTCTGGATTAAACAGCTGTTGGCTGGGCTCCCTGCCTGTGCCATTAAACCCCTACAACTCATCCAGAATGCCGCAGCCCGTCTGGTGTTCAACCTTCCCAAGTTCTTCACCCCGCTCCTCCGCTCTCTCCACTGGCTTCCAGTTGAAGCTCGCATCCGCTACAAGACCATGGTGCTTGCCTACGGAGCTGTGAGGGGAACGGCACCTCAGTACCTCCAGGCTCTGATCAGGCCCTACACCCAAACAAGGGCACTGCGTTCATCCACCTCTGGCCTGCTCGCCTCCCTACCACTTACAGTTCCCGCTCAGCCCAGTCAAAACTGTTCGCTGCTCTGGCTCCCCAATGGTGGAACACACTCCCTCACGACGCCAGGACAGCGGAGTCAATCACCACCTTCCGGAGACACCTGAAACCCCACCTCTTTAAGGAATACCTAGGATAGGATAAAGTAATCCTTACCCCCCAAAGATTTAGATGCACTATTGTAAAGTGGCTGTTCCACTGGATGTCATAAGGTGAATGCACCAATTTGTAAGTCGCTCTGGATAAGAGCGTCTGCTAAATGACTTACATGTAATGTAAAATGTGCACGACACATTTTTCCAACAATTGTTTACAGACAGATTATTTCACCTATAATTCACTGTTTCAAAATTTCAGAGGGTCATAAGTGTACATACACTAAGTTGACTGTGCATTTAAACAGCATGGAAAATTCCAGAAAATGTCATGGCTTTACAAGCTTCTGATAGGCTAATTGACATCATTTGAGCCAATTAGAGGTGTACGTGTGGTTGTATTTCAAGGCCTACCTTCAAACTCAGTGCCTCTTTGCTTGACATCATGGGAAAATCAAAGGAAATCAGCCAAGACGTCAGAAAAAAACAAATAAATTGTAGACCCCCACAAGTCTGGTTCATCTTTGGGAGCAATTTCCAAACGCCTGAAGGTACCACGTTCATCTGTACAAACAATAGTATGCAAGTATAAACACCATGGGACCACACAGCCGTCATACTGCACAAGGAGATTAACGTACTTTGGTGCGAAAAGTACAAATCACTCCCAGAACAACAGCAAGGGACCCTGTGAAGATACTGGAGGAAACGGGCACAAAAGTATCTATATCCACAGTAAAATGAGTCCTATATCGACAACCTGAAAGGCCGATCAGCAAAGAAGAATCCACTGCTCCTAAACCTCCATATAAAAGCCAGACTACGGTTTGCAACTGCACATGGGGACAAAGATCGTACTTTCTGGAGAAATGTCCTCTGGTCTGATGAAACAAAAATAGAACTGTTTGGCCATAATGACCATCGTTATGTTTGGTGGAAAAGGGGGAGGCTTGCAAGCCGAAGAACACCATCCCAACCGTGAAGCACGGGGTGGCAGCATCATGTTGTTGAAGTGCTTTGCTGCAGGAGGGACTGGTGCACTTCACAAAATAGATTTCATCATGAGGAGAGAAAATTGTGGATATATTGAAGCAACATCTCAAGACATCAGTCAGGAAGTTAAAGCTTGGTCGCAAATGGGTCTTCCAAATGGACAATGACCCCAAGCATATGTCCATAGTTGTGGCAAAATGGCTTAAGGACAACGAAGTCAAGGTATTGGAGTGGCCATCACAAAGACCTGACCTCAATCCTATAGAATATTTGTGGGCAGAACTGAAAAGCATGCGAGCAAGGAGGCCTACAAACCTGACTCAGTTACACCAGCTCTGTCAGGAGGAATGGGCCAAAATTCACCCAAATTATTGTGGGAAACTTGTGGAAGGCTACCCAAAACGTTTGACCCAAGTTAAACAATTTAAAGGCAATGCTACCAAATACTAATTGAGTGTATGTAAACTTCTGACCCACTGGGAATGTGATGAAAGAAATAAATAAAACCTGAAAGAAATAATTCTCTCTACTATTATTCTGACATTTCACATTCTTAAAATGAAAGTGATGATCCTAACTGACCTGAGACAGGGAATTTTTACTCTGATTAAATGTCAGGAATTGTGAAAAACTGAGTTTAAATGTATTTGGCTAAGGTGTATGTAAACTTCCGACTTCAACTGTATATCCTAGATTTAAAAGACAATGAATGTAGCTTTGGAAGCTGCAGTGCGTTGTAACCCTAATTGATGTAGCACAAGACGCCGTGCTCACATTGCCCTGGCATTCCTTGGATGGAACTAAAGTTGATGACATGGAGGTGTCGTAGGGAGCGTGCCGAAAGTCTCACGCCTGGAACAGACAGGGAAAGCAATTCTATTCTCTAGGCGCACAATGCAGGATGGTGCGCTCCAGCTAAATAAATGATCAGGGGGCTATTTTTAAGCCGAAGTGTAACTGCTGTAGTCCTTCGAGCAGGAGCCGCGAAGAGGCTGCCGAGAGCCACATCAGGGAATAGCTCTCCATCTTTCTCCCCTCTCTCTCGCTCCCTCACTCTACCCTTGCTCTCTCTCTCTCTCTCTCTCTCTCTCTCTCTCTCTCCTTCTCTCTCTCTCTCCCAACCCGCCCTGCCTGCCACCTCTTCTCTTTTGTCGCTTTATCGGTTTCGTTCCCAGCTTCATTCACTCTCCACCTCTTTCTTCTTTACCCTTTTCATATGTAAAAAGGTTTGTCTACTGTGCAAGGGTATTTTGCTTATTGCCCAGACTATAGGGACTCCGGGCGTTCTATTCTATTGTAATAAACAATAACAGTTTTTTGAACTGGACAGGGAGGAGAAACATGTTAGAGCCACCCCAAACGTTGCACAGAGCAGGAGTAGAGTGACATTAGAGCATATTGAGCCATGCACTGCCGCACAATCATATCGTATGCGTATTGGCCCTTCCTGTAACAGCTTTCCTCCTATGGGAGATAGGAGAAACTTAGAAAAGTTTGAGACTTGAAGTAAGCCCCTACATGTTTGGCAGCTTTAGATGTGTGTTTTGGTATGGGTGACGGGACGCTCCCGTGCTGGTGTTTAATAGCACATAATAGCCCGCCGTTAATCATGGGCGCAGGGTTAGGTTCTACAAGGTTAATGACTCCTGTAGCAGAGCTCTCGAGTGTGTCCCATTCCTCAGGTATTTATCAGTGTCAGAAGAAACCTGCGCTGCGCGGTAGACCTGGGCTAGGCTGCAGCCCCCATCCCTCTCCTACCTCTCTCTGCTTCCCTAACTTTGCAGAAGGAACAAGGAATGGTGCCAAAACTGCAGTAGAATACCTGAGCCCCAAAGTAAAAGCGATTGTTCAGCAAATTGCGATGTGTGCGCTGTAGCAACAAGCTGTACCAGAGATAGCTAGTCTCGGTAATCTAGACGCAAACATTTCACAAACTACTCGATAACAATGATACAATTTATATTACGTAGTCTGGCCATAAGATTCCTGTATAAATCAAATCTCATTTGTCACATGTTTCGTAAACCACAGGTGTAGACGTAAGTGAAATGCAGAGTTGAAGATAAAATAGAAATAGTGACATGAGAAATGAACACAGTGAATAACAATAAGTAAAAAATAACTTGGCTAATATACAGGGATTACCAGCACTGAGTTGATGTGTAGAGGTACGAGGTAATTGAGGTAGCTATAGTGCCTTCAGAAAGTATTCCCAGCCTGAATTTAAAATGGATTCAATTGAGATTGTGGGTAACTGGTTTACACACTACCCCATAATGTCAAAGTACAATTGTTTTTTTCACATTTGAAATGTCTTGAGTCAAGTATTAAACCTTTTGTTTATGACAAGCCTGAATAAGTTGCAGGAGTAAAGATTTGCTTAACTAAGTTGCTTGGACTCATTCTGTGTGCAATAATTCTGTTCATGATTTTTGAATGACTACCTCATCTCTGTACCCCACACATACTATCTGTAAGGTCCCTCAGTCGAGCAGATTCAACGACAAAGACCAATGAGGTTTTCCAATGCCTCACAAAGAAGAGCACCTATTGGTAGATGGGTAAAAAAAATAAAAAAGCAGACATTGAATATCCATTTGAGCATGGTGAAGTTATTAATTACACTTTGGATGGTGTATCAATACACCCAGTCACTCCAAAGATACAGGCGTCCTTCCTAACTCAGTTGACAGAGAGGAAAACAGTTTGTGTGTGCATAGTCCATGAAAGAGTTAGTAAAAATTTTAAAAAAGTAATTGCAGGTAGTCCAGGTAGCAAGTTGATTAGCTATTTAGCAGTCTTGTTTAGCAGTTAGCTAATACAGCTAGCGCTTGTGCTACAACTGGTTTTATAGCTGTAAGCGGTGTTTGAGATATAGCAAGTACACTACTAGCTACAACCAATATCTTTGCATTCGCCAATGGTGGAGCTACAATATACAACTCTTGTGCTTTAATGCAATAACACTGTAACCGCCCTGAAAGTGGAGCATCATGAAGCGGTCGCCACCATCGTCAAACCTCTCAGGACCACCTACAGTGGCCCTCGTGGCACATTTACAGTACAGTACTTTCAGCAATTCTGCACTCACACCTTTGTTTGTTTGTGTGGTTTTTGTGTGTGTGTCGCATCACTGAAAGCTCTAGAGGAGAAGTGAGTTCTGCGCTAAAGAAGAGAACAGAGCACTGGTAATGAGTTAAGTACAGTAGGGTCCTCTGGCGAGTACCGTTACATGTCGTAAATCACTTAGAGCATGGAGGAATCATGGCATCGTACTATGATGATTTACAGGTAACTACCAAAATAAAGGAAACCCCAATATAAAGTATCTTTATAGACTGTTGGGCCACCACGAGCCAGAACAGCTTCAATGCACCTTGGCATAGATTCTACAAGTGTCTGGAACTCTTGGAGGGATGCTACACCATTCTTCCATTTGGTTTTGTTGATGGTGGTGGAGAATGCGGTCTCGGGCACGGCTCCAGAATCCTCCCATAAGTGTTCAATTGGGTTGACATCTGCTGACAGACGGCCATGGCATATGGTTTACATAGTTTTCATTCTTATCAAACCATTCAGTGACCACTCGTGCCCTATGGATGGGGGGGATTGTCATACTATGGGGGCATAGCCATGGTAGCCAAATAATGGCCTGCTCTGCATTTTTATACATGACCCTAAGCATGATGGGATGTTAATTGCTTAATTAATTCCGGAACCATAGAAGCACCTGCTTTCAATATACTTGTGGTATCCCTCATTTACTCTAGTGTTTCTTCTATTTTGGCAGTTACTTGTATTATGATTTCCTGCCACACACACACACACACACACACACACACACACACCCTTCCCTTACCCCAAACCCCCAATCAGGCCCATATTCCCCCAAATGTCATCCTCATAACAAACATTGACAGTATGAGTACTGGTGGGGATTTTCAGTTGCAGGAATAAATATGACGAACAGAAACCTGAGTGGCGAAAGTCATAAAGTCATAAACGACCGATTCCCTCCACATAAAATAACGTATTTACTTAACCTCTCAGAGTTATGCTGATGAGCAGTTTTTTTTGTCTGTTTTAAGAGGGCAAAACCTCCGTATTTGGTTTATGTTGTGAAATCAGGGCAGGAGTAAATAAGGAAACTCTCACAAACAGCCCGAGAACAGGATGACCTATTTTGAAGGCACGCTGTGGAACAAAGCTTTGTTAAACCCTATCTGTGAACCACAGAGTCTCCGAACAATATCATTTGTGTGTGTGTGTGTGTGTCTGTGTATTACAGCAAACAGTCAAGGATTTAAGCTCACAGCCAAAGTGATGTAACTGAACCCAAGGGCCCCTCTGTTCCCTGGAATAACTGCTGCTGCAGTAATGAGTTTATGGACCAGCCACATGGTAGACCAGATACTATAAATACATTTACTGATCATTGGCTTGCTCTGAGCACATAAGAAGAAGGGCCAGATTAGACAATCTCATGGTCACCGAGGGGAAAAGAGCCAGTCGAAAACCAGATCACGCACCTGGAAAAAATGGATACCATCCAATCGCAAACCAGACCCCATCCCAAAGAACTCGACACGCTCCAATCGCAAACCCTCGTTCCTTTCTTTTTTTAATAGTGGGTAGATCAGCTTTAATATTGCAGATAGATTGTAGATTCCATCAATGTAATTGTCTGCATCACTTCCAATCCCCCATATGTTTTTGCATACAGTTGAAGTCGGAAGTTTACACACACCGTAGCCAAATACATTTAAACGCAATTTTTCACAATTCCTGACATTTAATGACAAATACACACACACACACAGAGAACAA
>NC_068439.1:40973811-40981311 GCF_023373465.1 Oncorhynchus keta
GCCACCCCACTGGACCTCTCTCTCTCTCTCTCTCACAGACACACACACAGACAGACAGACCAGACAGACCAGACAGACCAGACAGACCAGACAGACCAGACAGACCAGACAGACCAGACAGACCAGACAGACCAGACAGACAGACAGACAGACAGACAGACAGACAGACAGACAGACAGACAGACAGACAGACAGACAGACAGTGGCATGAGCTCAGGCTAGACTTCACGGCTGCCTTACCCCGCAGCAAGAGCACCACACCTGACACACACACTCTCCTGAACACACACAGAGCCATGTCAGTGTGTGTTGTCAAGCAGCCCAGCTACATGGAAGTGCTCTAAAGAGGGCTGAATTAGTGATGACCAAGGCGAGAGCCTTGTCTGGAGTGGTTTATAGGGGTGCCATCCAGGGGCGAGCAGCACTGAACAGTGAACACTGACAGGGAACATATTCACCCAACACTGGTGACAGGGCTCCGAGTGGGGTTGCTGGTGACCTGCAGCATAACACTGCGGAACTTTGGCGACTACTAAGTAGTTTTTTTTAATCCCGCTTTGAGTTGGATGTGTCAATGTGTAGTTCATACATGCATAATCTATGCGTATAATGACTGTCTTACCTCAATTAGCCACGAAATTCCTAGACTTTCTGGAAACTGTGCTGCCCCAATTTCCCTACATTTTCCCCCACGTGGGCCAGCCCCCAAGCAATTTGAGTTCAACCAATGAGCTTCAGCCCCTCACTATATGAGTGACAGCTAGCGAGACGGTCAAACAGCAGAGAGAGAAGAGAGCAATGATGTGCACTTATCTGCACATATGTGACAGTGCCATGTTTCGGGGACCACTTTTGGCTCGTGAGAGCTACTTTTACAAACAACTGGCTAAAAAGTATACACAAGTACCGTAACATCCCTTTAACAGAGAGGAGGCTGAGGTTGGAGTGGGCAAAGTAGGGTAGATGTGATTGGGAAGTGTTGTGTTTAAGTGCTCCCTGTATGACTAATCTGTGTGTCTGCATTTTGTGTCTGTCCCTGTTCTTTTTCTCAATCTCGACTCTTCTCTTTCCTTGTATTACCCCACTTTCTTCCGTCACCTTTTCATTACTACCACATCATTTCTCTCTCTCTCTCTCTCCCTCTCTCTCTCTCTCTCTCTCTCTCTCTCTCTCTCTCTCCCCTCTCTCTCGCTTTCTCTTTGCCCTTCTCTTTACATTACCCCACTCTGTCTGTGTCCCCTGTCCATTACTTTCTTCTTTCGCCCCATCTCTCCCTCGTCCCTCCCTACCTCCCTCCCTCCCTCCTGCTCTCCCTCCCTCCCTCCCGCTCTCCTTTCCTCTCTCCCATAGGGTATTGAGAGAGTTCTGGCGGTGGCCCAGCGTATTGGGGAGCTGCAGAGGGACTGTGGGATAACCCAGACAGCGGAAGAATATGTGGGCCAGTTCAAGTTTGGCCTGACCGAGGTGGCCTACTGCTGGGCCAGAGGCATGGTGAGCGGCGTACGTGATCTCTGAAATGCTGCACTTCTTGATTGACCTCGTTTCAGTCAAGACACTCGTGAACACTTTCCCGCACACAGAATAAACACTTTTCTTTTTTTTTTTTTCATGTTCAAGTGCTTTGTACTCCAGAACTAGGCTTAGTCTGGTTCGTGGAAACTGGCCCCTCAACGTTGTGAAAGCACTATACTAAACTATACTGCAGCTTTTCTCAAACTAGGGGTGGTGACCACGTGTGGGGTCGCGAGAGAGAACTGTGAAATAAAACATTAAAAAAATTGCGCTTGGTTCATAGAACCCGGGATTAATGTCAGTAACCTCCGGTAGCCACTAGACGAGGTTGTAATAAACAGAGCGGTTTCTGTTTTCTTCCTGCAAAATTTGACTTTCTTTTGAACGGTTTAAGCAACAAAATATCACGACACTATCACTGAAAGATAAGACTCTCAGGAATGTGTCTTCTGTTTACCTCTACTCTGCCCACTAGCCTCGTTAGAAGAGAGTGGACAAGACTGCGGGTTGCGGGCCAAAAATGTATGGGGACACATGTTATACTGTATCTAATACTGTATCTAAAGTTGAAACGAACTGATATCCCTACTTCCTGTCCCAGCCTGTACTTTATATAATTTAACCTTTTATTTCATCAGGAACGTCTCATTGAGACACAGTCTCTTTTACAGGGGACATCAAGAAGGCAACAGTCCTGTACTGAACTCACTATGTCTATACAAACGGCTGTTCCCTCTCCTATTTCCTGTCCCAGCCATTTGCAGAGATTGCCCAGTTAACCGACGTCCAGGAGGGCACGGTGGTGCGCTGTGTCCAGAGACTAGACGAGGTGCTGAAGGAGGTGCGCCAGGCAGCCCGCATCGTGGGAGACTCGGTCCTGGGCAGCAAGATGGAGAAGGCCTCGCTGGCCATCCGCAGAGACATCGTGTTCACTGCCTCGCTCTACACACACTGAGATAGGGTGGGGAGAGAAGGAGGGAGAGCGAGGGTGTAGATAGTGTTTGTATAGTACTGGAGGTGAAAGTGTGCCAGTGGAGTGAGGGAAGAAAGGAGGGAGTGGAGAGTCGGTGTGTGTTACTGTATAGGTGAGAGAGTGGGGTGTCTATCCTGTATAGGTGAGAGAGTGGGGTGTCTATCCTGTATAGGTGAGAGAGTGGGGTGTCTATCCTGTATAGGTGAGAGAGTGCCAAGGTGCCTTAGCCAAGTCCCAAGCTCAGTCAGTGTGTGTGCTTATGGTGAAAGAGCGGGTGAGTGTGTGAGGAAGGGATCAGTCGGTGCGCTTGTGATGAAAGTGAGGGTGTGTGAGTGTGAGGCAGTGAGTGAGTATGTATGGACATACTATTGTTTACATGAGTCCTGATGAGATTCCTGGACATGGAAAGGGAATGCGCTTTAAACAAATCAGACCAAAGTAGCAATGATATGAATTAAATGGTTTGTGATGTATTGCACAGTAATAAAATCAACTGCAGACTGTACCAATTGACTGTTTATTTTGTCCCCCCAAGGTCTTCTGTGATGTCTCAGTGTCTGTATGCATGAGTCTACCATTGGTTTAAATGATGACACTGTGAGCTACTGCTCTTGCTGTGTACTGTAGGAACAACAATCGGTGCATATCCTATCCGATAAAATACAGTAAAACATAATCATATAAATGTCATCTAACCCTGATCAAAAGCATCAGTTCTAGAGTCATGCCCATGTCCAGCAAAAGCGTTGCATGTCATGACAGCAAGATGATTCTCCAGCATCCACGAGGATAAAAAGTGAAAGGTTTTTAGCATAGTATACGAAGTATTCAAATCCAATATCGGGTCGCCCCCAAAGTAGGTTTGTTTCGGGTATATGTATTTCCCAGTCTCGACTGTCTCTTTAAGACAACGATAGCTGTGTGTCTGATTAATTCAATGTAACTAGAGATGCATTGGAGAAACCCACTTTCCGCTATTACGGTGGACGTACCAGCTACAGAGAGTGTGAATAAACTGGACATTGCTTTCCCAATTGGTCATTATAATCGGATAATCCAATTGGCCGTTAACATATAATAAAGTTATCCAGTAATACCTTTATTATAGGCCACGGATGTGGAGATAAAAAATATATATATTAGCTGGAAATTGAAGTCTCAATAATTTCATATTTCCCTAAGAGGATTTACCTGAAGTCGTATTGCAGAAATAAGAATATTTACATTAAATTATTTGGAGCGGAGTTTTATTCTGACTGTACGAAATGTCGGAAAAACACGGTAAGCTTTTATTCTCTGGTTCTGTTGCGTCTTTTATGTCACCACTGTAATTGATAATTGAGCCAATTCTTCCATTCCTCCGCTGTCTATTCTCTCCGTTGCATTGGGATAAATGTGTATATTTGGGATAATTGTTTGGCTATAGGGTGCTGTTTTGGTGATTTTGGAGGTGGATTACTGTAACAATTGGCTACATGGTGACGCACGATATCTCTGTTTCCATCTTCTACATTTTCAGCTCCCCATGTCAACATCTCCGACAAACTCATCCTACTTATCTGCATGCACTGCATCTGTAGTACACTGTCCACCCCCCGTCCACCCCCCAAATAGGCTGCTCTCTCTATTTCATCACCTATGCATGCACATTTATTTAAATGACGACAATGAAGTAACGTTTTGCGCGCGTGCGTGTGGTTGTTTCCCTGCGTGCGGACAGATGTGCGTGTGTACAGTGTATCAGGGTGTGTGTGCGCGTGCGTGATGTTCACATAAAAAAATGCACGACAATAATTTGCTTCATGTGTCCCTTTTAACTTCCCTGGATTCACTGTAACCTAGGAGGTTACCAAGGTAGGCGCCATGTCACTGAGTGAGATGCCTCCCCCTATAGAGAGGCCTACAAGTGCATGTTCATGGCACTCAAATGAATGAAGTGCATAGGTTATATAGCCTCATCACACGCCAGACACACAAACACACCTCTGAGGTTTAGTTTTATGTATCAGAATAGACAGAATAATGTAATCCAATACGGATGATTAAACATGCCAAATTAAAGGTATTTTTCACTGGAGATATGGCAACAGATAGAGACAGGCCGATTGCCCTTAATTATAAACATACCCAAAGGAGACCCATCATGATTTGCCAATAGATCTACACTGAACAAAAATATAAATGACAATTTCAAAGATTTTTCGGAGTTACAGTTCATATAAGGAAATCAGTCAATTGAAATAAATTCATCATGGTCCTTCTGTAGCTCAGTTGGTAGAGCATGGCGCTTGTAACGCCAGGGTAGTGGGTTTGATTCCCGGGACCACCCATACGTAGAATGTATGCACACATGACTGTAAGTCACTTTGGATAAAAGCGTCTGCTAAATGGCATATATTATATTATTATTATGCTTATCTATGGATTGCAAATGACTGGGAATGCGTCTGTTGGTCACAGATAGCTTTTTCTTTTAAAGTAGGGGCAAGGATCAGATAACCAGTCAGTGATCTGTTGTGACCACCATTTCCCTCATGCAGCGTAACACATCTCCTTCTCATAGAGTTGATCAGGCTGTTGATTGTGGCCTGTGGAATGTTGTCCCACTCCTCTTCAATGGCAGTGCGAAGTTGCTGGATATTGGCAGGAACTGGGACGTGCTGCCATACACGTCAATCCAGAACATCCCAAACATGCTCATGGCTGACATGCATGCAGGCCATGGAAGAACTGGGACATTTTCAGCTTCCAGGAATTATTTACAGATCCTTACGACATGGGGCCGTGCATTATAACGCTGAAACATGAGGGGATGCCGGCAGATGAATGACACGACAATGGGCTTCAGGATCTCGTCATGGTATCCCTGTGCATTCAAAATGCAATTGTGTTTCATTGTCCGTAGATTATACCTGCCATATCGTAACCCCACCGCCACCAAGGGGCACTCTGTTCACAACATTGACATCAGCAGTCAGGTGAAACCGGGATTCATCTGTAAAGAGCACACTTCTCCAGTGGGCCAGTGGCCATCGAAGCTGAGCATTTGCCCACTGAAGTCGGTTACAACGCCAAACTGCAGTCAGGTAAAGACCCTGGTGAGGATGACGAGCACTCAAATGAGCTTCCCAGAGACGGTTTCTGACAGTTTGTGCAGAAATCCTTCGGTTGTACAAACCCACAGTTTCAAATCAAATCAAATCAAATCATATCAAATTTTATTTGTCACATACACATGGTTAGCAGATGTTAATGCGAGTGTAGCGAATTGCTTGTGCTTCTAGTTCCGACAATGCAGTAATAACCAACAAGTAATCTAACTAATAATTCCAAAACTACTGTCTTATACACAGTGTAAGGGGATAAAGAATATGTACATAAAGATATATGAATGAGTGATGGTACAGAGCAGCATAGACAAGATACAGTAGATGGTTTCGAGTACAGTATATACATATGAGATGAGTATGTAAACAAAGTGGCATAGTTAAAGTGGCTAGTGATACATGTATTACATAAGGATGCAGTAGATGATATAGAGTACAGTATATACGTATGCATATGAGATGAATAATGTAGGAAATGTAACATTATATAAGGTAGCATTGTTAAAAGTGGCTAGTGATATATTTTACATCATTTCCCATCAATTCCCATTATTAAAGTGGCTGGATTGGAGTCAGTGTCAGTGTCAGTCAGTGTGTTGGCAGCAGCCATTCAATGTTAGTGGTGGCTGTTTAACAGTCTGATGGCCTTGAGATAGAAGCTGTTTTTCAGTCTCTCGGTCCCAGCTTTGATGCACCTGTACTGACCTCGCCATCTGGATGATAGCGGGGTGAACAGGCAGTGGCGCGGGTGGTTGTTGTCCTTGATGATCTTTATGGCCTTCCTGTAACATCGGGTGGTGTATGTGTCCTGGAGGGCAGGTAGTTTGCCCCCGGTGATGCGTTGTGCAGACCTCACTACCCTCTGGAGAGCCTTACGGTTGTGGGCGGAGCAGTTGCCGTATCAGGTGGTGATACAGCCCGCCAGGATGCTCTCGATTGTGCATCTGTAGAAGTTTGTGAGTGCTTTTGGTGACAAGCCAAATTTCTTCAGCCTCCTGAGTTACCTTAGCTTTCTTGGGAACAGGAACAATGATGGCCCTCTTGAAGCATGTGGGAACAGCAGACTGGTATAGGGATTGATTGAATATGTCCGTAAACACACCGGCCAGCTGGTCTGCGCATGCTCTGAGGGTGCGGCTGGGGATGCCGTCTGGGCCTGCAGCCTTGCGAGGGTTAACACGTTTAAATGTCTTACTCACCTCGGCTGCAGTGAAGGAGAGTCCGCATGTTTCCGTTGCAGGCCGTGTCAGTGGCACTGTGTTGTCCTCAAAGCGGGCAAAAAAGTTATTTAGTCTGCCTGGGAGCAAGACATCCTGGTCCATGACTGGGCTGGTTTTCTTCTTGTAGTCCGTGATTGACTGTAGACCCTGCCACATGCCTCTTGTGTCTGAGCCGTTGAATTGAGATTCTACTTTGTCTCTGTACTGACGCTTAGCTTGTTTGATAGCCTTGCGGAGGGAATAGCTGCACTGTTTGTATTCGGTCATGTTTCCGGTCACCTTGCCCTGATTAAAAGCAGTGGTTTGCGCTTTCAGTTTCACACGAATGCTGCCATCAATCCACGGTTTCTGGTTAGGGAATGTTTTAATCGTTGCTATGGGAACGACATCTTCAACGCACGTTCTAATGAACTCGCACACCGAATCAGCGTATTTGTCAATGTTGTTATCTGACGCCATACGAAACATATCCCAGTCCACGTGATGGAAGCAGTCTTGGAGTGTGGAGTCAGCTTGGTCAGACCAGCGTTGGACAGACCTCAGCGTGGGAGCTTCTTTTTTTAGTTTCTGTCTGTAGGCAGGGATCAACAAAATGGAGTCGTGGTCAGCTTTTCCGAAAGGAGGGCGGGGCAGGGCCTTATATGCGTCGCAGAAGTTAGAGTAACAATGATCCAAGGTTTTTCCACCC